>NC_143020.1:42490310-42656976 GCF_055824585.1 Amblyomma mixtum | reverse complement strand
GTGTCACGTGGTGTCACGTGGTCACGCTAAAGGTCAATGGTAGCTCCACCGCCGCGCTTGACGGGCTGTAGTGTAGCTCTAGTAATATGCTTCGCATAATATTCTTTTTTTGTGTTCTACGAAAAAAAACAATGAAAGTGCACGTTCTTGGCAGCGGTGGAGACTGAAGGAAAAATTAAATACCGACTGCACAAAGTGGCAGGTGCGAAATGCATACTGTTGTTGACACGTGTTGGTGATTACGCCAAGAAATATGGTACAACAAATAAATGTAACTGTGATGAAATAATTTCGTTACGTCCATTCACTGAAGTGTCCTGATAAAAAAAAATCCAGGCCAGTCGCTAGCGGGCGGCTTCATCACGTTGTTCTTGCACCACTGGATCTTGAATCCTAGGTCTGGCGGCTTATATTCACTTTTCGCTGTCATACTTCCGGTTGTTCGTGTCTGATATCAGAGGCTTATCCTTGTTGGCGTTTTTCCGTAGAACGCTTGGGCGACGGCATACGCTGAGCATTCACAACAATCCGCCTCGACTACATTTGGTATAGGTGGGTAGGTGATGTGGGGGGGGGGGGGGGGGGGGTGGAGGCAGGCGACGGTTCTTGAGGAGGCATTTTTACAAGTGAGTGTCCGGAAGTGTCCATCACGGGCGTAGGCTGCACGGACGCACGCGCGCGTACACACACACACGCACACACAGCGCGGTTATTCTTGGGAAAGGAGGATGTACTGCTAACGCAGTAAAAGCAACAGCTAAAAGATCTAACTAATGAATACTCCCAGTTGGATTCGTACCAGTGGCGGGTCAACCGAAAAGCTCCGTTTACAGTTGTGTAAGGCTACTCGGTCATCTCTGAGGCTTCTTTTTGTCGTCGTTGCATGGAATATTAGCAACCTCTCTGACAGTCTTCGTCACTTGCTTGATTACGTCGCATTCTGCGACCTCGGCACAAGGCCTGAAGCCACCAAGAATCCCTTATTCTGGCCAGCTAAGGATCAACGAAATGTCGCCAGAAATCTACGTGCGTCTGGTCACGTGTGTTTTCGAGGTTCTTCTGTCGTTTGTGGCCTCATGTAGCTACGAAAGTAGCGCATCGCTCGTGACACAGTGTATGATGCTGCCTGCACGTGGCAACAGCGCAAAAGATGGGGCCGACGGGGCAGACTATGCATACCACGTGTCCAGCATGGCCAGCAAGGCTTTCGAAATGCTGAAATTGCTGCTGTTATTCGCTTCGCTTCGCAAGGTCATTCGCTTCGCTTTCGACGATGCCCCTTTCTCACGCGCACCGCGCTGCTTCCCCTTTGGGTGCTTTGCCCAGCCAGCGAACACGCAAGCAGTGATTGCCCTCGTAGGCCATCGATGCGAGCATGGCCGGCGGTCACTTCTGTTTCAATAGAGTGTTATAGCATATCGTTACAGTTTTTACGTTACCGTTTACAATTTTACCGGATGGTGGACTTTCCGGTTAGCGCTGCGCACGGCAGTGCTGCCGCTTATTGCATTTTTGGGTCGAGATGTTCTTTCTGGGGCAGTGTCGTGAATGTTTAGAGGCGCTCTTTCATCTCTGCGCTTACGGGCAGCATGACCTGTTCAACTTCAGAGGTAGTTTACGGGCCTCTTGGTTCGCTATAATCGAGTGGTGGGGCCAAAGTTGTTCGCTGCATGTGCGACGAATAGCCATTTCCCTTATGCATATTCTGACGGTATCCCCGCACGCGTTCGGAACGCGAGCATTCGTTATATTTGGGGCCGTTATAGGAGGGCTCGGCTACATCCACTGAATTCGCTTTAATAGACTGTTATCACGAAAGGGTAGGTAAGATGCAGATACACGGTTAGAGCAAGTAGTGGCCGATTACAACCTTTGTCATCTGCCTTGAGAAGGTATCTCACATGTATCCTAATGAAAACCGAAGAGTGAGAAAACGGAATGCATCAGCACAAAGTTCTCTTTCAACCATGTCCAGCAAAGACAGACGAGCACTTACGAGGTCTGTTAGAAAAGTATTTGACATTTTGCCGAAGAAAAAACACTGGCATAAATGGAGCGTTGCAAGCATAATCACCTTCAAAGTAGTCTCCTTGGGACTCCACACACTTCTCCCAGCGGTGCTGCCATTGATGTAAGTATTCCTAAAAGGCGTCTTTCGGAATGGAGTTTAGCTCAGCTGTCGTTGCAGCCATAGTATCCTCTCATCTCTGAAATCACTCTCTCTTCAATGGCCTCCTTATTTTATGAAACAACCAGAAGTCGCGGGGGGTCATATTAGGAGAGTAAGGAACCTGTTGAGGTAGAGGAGGCTGGTTTTTCGCCAAAAAGTCTGAATCAAGTGCGAGCAATGTGCGGGAGAAATGGCGCGATGGATGTGCCAATTCGCGGTTGACCTCAACTCCAGTCTCTTGCACCACACAGCATCACTTAGGCGACGGACGACATCCCTGAAGTACTCTTTGGTCATTGTTTGACCCTGTGGGGTGCGTACTCGTTGTTTGCCATACAGCGGGAGTCAAAGAAAGCTGTCAGAATCACTTCGATGTTGCTGCACATGTGTCAGACCTTCTTTGGTTTTGGTGACTTGGAATTCTTCCACTGTGATGACTGGAATTTGATTTCCGGGTCGTACACCCAAGTCTCGTAACCAGTTATTATGGTGTTGAGGAAGTCGGGGTCACTGTTTATGGAATCCAGCATGTCCTGCAAGACTTCAACACGAAGCTCCTATTGTTCCACCGTGAGCAGATTCGGCACGAATTTCGCCGCAACTATCTTCATGGTCAAATCTTCGGTTGTATTGGAGTGTGCAGAAAAAGTGCTGATGTCCACCTCTTCTGCATTTTCACGAATAGTTACACGACGGTCACGACGTACATGTTGCCAATATGTGTCCGTGCAGAAATTATGCGTTCTCAACCAATCCAAGCGTTTTTTTGTATCATACTCTTTTTATCACAAAAAAAGAGGTCGACGTCTTCACAATTATGCACCCAAAGCTGTAATTTCTCACTGTGCTAGAGAGAAGCCGCCATTAGCTGTTTGTTTCACGGTATTGAGCTAGAGGGGCTCGATGTATATAACGTGAGTCACAAAGGCGATATCGAAGAGGTGATTTAAATAAAATACGTTTGGTGAGCTCTGGGTCTTAAAATGAGCCAGTGCTCCCACGAGGCTCGTTGGGTTGGGGATGGGCGGCGGAGGGGTTCTCGCGTATTCTCGTACCATTTAGTAAATGGGCGGGGGGGGGGGGGGGGTTACTGGCAAGTCGGTTTTGATGCGAAGGAGCGGTGTCTGTCTATATATAGAGGCTTTACAGCACCGTATCATGGGGGCTGCCATCTTTGATCACGTGGTCATGCCGCCATCACACGTGTCCTGGCTGCTCGCCGCGCGCCTCACCGGGAAGGCTGCTGCGTCTGAAGGTTCGGTTCCGACAGGCAGTGTTTCAGCTGATACGGTTGTAAAGGGGCGGGAAGACGACACTATGGTTTTGCCAAAGCTTCGAAGGACATGTGAGAGCCGTAATTTGATCAGTTCAGGCATGACAACGTGATCGGGCTTCATGTCGCGGAGAGTCGCTGAACTGTCCGCCTCTTCGAGCCAACGGATGGATCTCCTGCATGCCTGTCTTTGCATGCGCTGAAATCTTTGCTTAATGATTTTTTTATTGTTACATTCTAAACGGCAATATTTAATACTCCTGCTGCCACGCAGGTCATTGTCCTATGTGTACCTCCATGCAGACACTGCTCTAAAACGCTCACGTGCACATCGTACGCATTTGTTTACAATCTGTTAACGGAGTTTAGGAAACCTAAAACATTTTCTACTGGTTTGTTAAACACGGATAGGCGACAAAAATTGCCATGAGCGACTTGTCATTATTTGTGACTGTTACACTTTTCATTTTCTTTGATCTCGTTTCACGGCATGTAAGCTTCATTGCTACGTTTACGAAAAAAGCGAACAACGAAAACTTTTGACAAAAGGCAAAGCTTAACGCAGATTAAAGAACTGTCATTGTTTTAATTATAGCTGAAAGAACTTTTGTACTACTTGGTAGTGTAAGATTAAATATTGTTGCATTATACTTTTCAAACTACAAAGTAAACGCCATATATTGACTATATTTTGTTATATTACCGATACTGAATACGGTGTTAAACAGAGTCACGCTGTTTTTCCTTAGCGATCACTAATACGTTTGTAATATACGGTGGGGTATTTATATTGCATTTTAAACATATTTTGCCTTCGCGAATGCGCTAAAGATATGTTGGAAATAAGTTAATGAAATTTCATGCTTGGTATTCGAAATATATTCTTAAAATTTGCAAAAGATACCTCACTTAAGGCATACATCGAGCACGTTTCAAATGCGGAAAGAAATATGAATGTGGTTTTAGCATCCTGTGATTGTCTTAAAAGAGTACTTTCATAAATATGAAGGTGATTCATTCGAAGTATACTTCAATTCTAACATATGGGCTGTGCTTTTAAATGTATTTGCAGCACACTTCTAGCTGCCGTGGAACAGTCTAGTGTTCGAAATCGCGCTTCGGGAAATTGCATTAGAATAGTGGATATGAATTTCGAGTGCACTTTCATATACACGCAAGTAATTCGTCCAAAGCTACTTAAATTCTAACAAATGGGCAGTCCGCGTAAGCATATTTGCATTACAATTCTACCTACAATGGACCGATCTAGGGCTCGAAACCATGTTTCGAAGAAGAGTGGAAACTCTCCATTTCCTGTAGGTGCTTTGTTTATGATAACTTCCAGTAGCAAGGCAGTCACCACTTATTTACATTTAGTGTGGAGAACTTGATAGCATTATACCGGCAAAGGCACCCTGGGTACTTGTGGGCCCGAACATGTGATCTAAAAGGACCCCGACTGGCTAGACCATTGGCTGTTTTGGAGGCCCATGTATTTGTTGGTGTACAGTTCGACTCCTCACCTGTGCGTGACTCAAGTTTCGACTAGCAGTTCAGCTCTAGATGGCCCGCAATTCGAGCGCGACCGGTACGGCACTTGTGCAACAATATGAGGGCTCACAGTCTTTGCACAAAAAACGCCTCACTGGGCAAGTTAATGCCTCCTCTCTCGGTTGGTATATACTCGTATAAGGCAAGCTAAGTACTGCATTCGTCGAAGCACTTCCTTGCTTCGTCACTTGGTGGCGGCGTTTATTGTTCGGAGATACCTTACGCGTTCTAATTCTGTCACGTGACTTTGCAACATCATATACCTCTTGATTCATGCCAAGTACGCTGAATCTCAGTCGTGGGTCTTTATGCTAATCGTTTATAGCCGGGTCTGCCATTACTTCGGCAGTTAACAACACTTACACGTCTCATCCAGTGAAGCCGAGCAGTAGACTTTTTTTTAAGCCGAAGTGAACACATTTTTAACGCTGCAGATTTATATTTTTAGTCAATTTTTGTTGTAATTTAATGAATTTAATGTAGGGTTTAGTATATTTCTAAAGCATTGTAAATATAGTAAGCGGGCAAAACAATTTTTTGACTTCTTTGTAGGAACTTTCAAAAAATTATTCCTAGTACTCGTATACATAGAAAGCATTCCTGCTGCAGTTTAATCATAGGGACAAAAATACAAAATGAATAGAAACTACTACAATATGTTGGGAATACATTTTCAGCACGTCAATTTTCTGCTAAGGGTTAGCACATGGCAAGTTATCAGAAAATAACGTAGTAGCGCATTTTTCCTTCTGAGCGTATTTGAAAAAGTCAAAGCAAGAATCAATTTGTTTTTACATGACACATGTACGTCTGGTCAATGGAATTAGAAATGTTGCCTTACTTTCGAGGTACTCATGGCAATTTAGCTTCGATGTACATTTATAAAACGCTTAGTTGAAATTTCTGCTCAAATTTTCACAGCGTTAAAATACACAAAACGTCCATAAATAAACTTAAATGAAAGATTATTTAAAAGAGGTAGGTCATTACTTTAAGAAGTTTATCTAGAGACTAAATCCTTATAGGCCGCTTTAGGGACTACTAGATTGCGAGAACACACTGCACAACTTATGCTCGGCAAGCAGTGTAAAATGTGTTGTTGAAATGAATAAATACATTCAACACAGAACACAAAAAGCTAGAAATATATCTATTCAAGTAACTCAGCAAAAATTACACGTCGAATGGCGCTTTGATCCCAGTCATTCTGCACTCCTTGCACAGTTCGCAGCTCCTCGTCACTTGAGTCTAACGCCAGCTACACATCATGGGGTTACCCTTCCAAAACTCCTAAAGGTAAACTCGTCTCTACTGCCATCCCTGACTATAGCCTGGGACTCTCAGGAGACATCGAAACGCCCATAAGAATCAGCACAAGTATGACCAGGGACACCACCCCGAATCTTACATGGGCAAGCCTGCACCTCTTGATGAAGTCGAACGGGATCTTAGCAGATAGCCTCGGCAGTGACCACTTTATATTACAACTGCCCTTAGATACGATATCAAAATCTTTGTTCCCCTCAATCAACACGCGAGAAACTGGGACAAACTTCGCACATCACAGCGACTGGGGCAAACGTCGCCGCGGACGCATATGTATTTACCACGGCTAGAAGCAACAGGGTCTCTTTCTCTAGGAGCCTCTAGGGCACATTATACACAGATTGCACTGGGATCATTCTCTGATCTCTCGTAGACTCCATCAGCAGAAAAACACAAACTCACAAAAGCCAACGTCACATTCACCTTTAGCTGCAAAACGGCACCGACAGTACTCAAACTCTGCGCGGCCATACATATCCGGACAACCATGCTATCGAATAGGACGGAACCACTTATGCCTTCTCCACGTAACCCGCACCGCGACAAGACTGTCATCTTTGGTGAAGTCAAACGATCTCTGATCACTATACGCCATTCTACGTCACTCGGACCTGACCACGTCTCATATAAGGTCCTCCACAACCTTGACAACACATCACTTCAGGAACTGGTAGACCTCTTTAAAGAACACTGGCGTGATGGAAGCGCGCCATCCACGTGAAAAAATACACACACCACATTCATTCGCAAACTCGGCAAAGCGCTCTTCCAAAACCTTCGTCCTATTTGCTCACCAGTGGCATGAGAAAGCTATTCAAACATGTGATCCTCCATAGAGGGCAACCCTTTCGGAAAGCCTCGGGATTCCTATAAAGAAGTAACTCGGATTTCTTTGTAATCTCTGCAAGAGACGCAATGCTATCTCTCAAGAAAACCTTATTCTGCCGGATGAAGCACACGGCCTGCCTACACGCAATTCTCTTCCTGGACATTCAAAACCTTCCGACAATATTAGCCAAGAACATGTGCTTCTCACAACTGCAACCTCTGGCTGTGGGTCACGCATACGGCGCTTCATTCAAGCATTTTAACCCAAATCACAGCTCAAATCCAATTCTCCACTCTACTATCCAAACCGGGCCACCCCAGAAGGGCCGGTACTCTCTCTCTCGTATTTAAACTAGCCCTAGACCCACTGGAAAAAGAACTCCCCAACATTTCTGACTTTGTCGTGAGAGGTCGGCAATATACGGCGACGACATCATCTTATAGACGACTGAAGGCTCCATAGGAGAAGCGCAAGACAGTTTACAACTGGACGTTGGTATTATCATCTCTAACCTGACCAATATGATCTAAGTGCGGTTAGAGGGAAACTGTTAATTATCAGACCAGTTTCCCCGGATATAGGTACGCGCCTCAGAATGTACGACGACCACATATCACTAGTCACTAAACTGAAGGCCCTTGAACTTTGTACACAGGATACTATGGATGCAACCTTCACTCAAAAGCTCCTAGAAATGCAAGAGAAAAAACGTCGTGCCCTATTCGCAAAACAGAACACGTAACCACATGTCACAAAATTCGGAGCATTTTAGAAATAAACAAAGAAAAACCGCCGCGCGCACGGCGTCTCACCGGCGCGAGCCCAACGGGAGAGAGGGAAAGCCCCCGCCGAGCGCGTGCCTCTGTCTCCATCGCCACGGCGTGCGCCGAAGGAATGAGTCACCCACGCCGAAGATTCTCGAACATGCGAGTCGGTTCTTCTGCTGACCGGAGGAAAAGGGCGTAGCCTTGCGTGCACTAAGTCACGTCCCCCTCCTCTGCACTCGGACGTCGGCGACGCCGCCACGACGGCGCCACGCTAGAACACGCTGGAACCTTCGCGAAACGACTCCTGACTCTGACCAATGGGGACGCGCGGCCAGTGAGAAGAGAGAAGGGAGACAGCACTGCAAATGCTGCGTGTATGTGCGCGCCTACTCTGGCGCGTTGAACAAACAGACGTGAAAGCGAGCCTATAAAAGAGGACGTTGACCGCTATCAGTCAGTCCGGACCGCCGTTTAAGCTTCATCGAAGCGCGCCCGTTCGACTCCCGGGGAAACACCACTCCGCCAGCATCGGACCAACGAGGCAACGGTCGCCAGTCTGCGGGACGGCATCGTCATGGAACTCTGGTCGTCGGACTGCCGCAGTGCCCGGTGAACAAATTGTGTTTTGTTTGTTTACCTCTCTTTCGAGTGTTAGTGCACTTTAGGTGCAATATTGCCTTTGTATTGTAGTCTCTCTCGAATTTAAGTTTGCACGAGTTGCATCGTTTGTTAATCACTTTGTATGTGTTTGTACTAGTGATTGTGAAATCCTCTGTATCGTCTCTTTGCTGTATAAACTTGGTTTTGTTTCGTGAACCTTTGGCTCCGACCCATTCTCTGGGTTGCGACCAGCGAAAGCTGGGCACCGAACGCCCAAAAACCTCTTGTCACTTGGTAGCTGGTCTCCGCTGAGTTTGCCACGCTGAGTCGAGGGCATCTCCTTCGAGTCCGAGACCGCTACCCCCACACGCTCTAAGGGTGTCTGGGAGCTTCCCACGTAAAAGTGCGCGAAGTCTGGGTGACACCACAGTTGTTGGAGATGAGAACCCTTAATACGACAGACACCCTCATCATATGAACCGCGAGCTAGAGGGGCACTGACGTCAGGCGAGAGCTGAACATTACAGCAAACACTGCAGAGGCAGACCCGATATCGCGTTGGCGCTCATACACGACACACAAGATGTTAACATTACGGAAATCAGCACAACTCTCAAGCTGCCTACTGTCACTATCAACTAAGCATTGCCACTCCAAACACCCCACGCAATTTTGCTCCAGAATACAGGCCTACCCTAGAGATAACCCGCACGTGGGTTGCTGGGCATGCCTCGATTCCCGGTAATCAGCGCGTTTATGCGCTGGCTCAGTAGTTATCTCTATGGGACCGGAGGGTCAAAACACGTCTTCGCCTGGGGAATATTACTTCCCAGCAATCCCGGTTCGGCCACCTTCAATCCTCGCTGTCAGCCGAAGTTGCACTAGAGAATCCGGAAATCCTGGCAACACCCTCGCGAATAGATCCGTATGAACAACTAGCGACAGCCAATCTGCAGAGCACTTTACCATCCGACCGGAAGGTTCTGCAGCAGCTCCTTTTAGCGGCATTACTCGTCGACCAGCGCCCATCTCGTCCGTACATGAAGGGCCTGCTTGGAGGCCACGCAGCCAATTTTGATATCCAGCTCCTTCGGGAGCTGTTCCCTTAAAGCCATCCGTGTTCGGTGGAGATGTTACTGACACCGGACACCAACACGCCACGTATGACTTCAGCCGACCACACGATCAAGATCATGGACGACTCCAAGCTTCATCGGAGGCTAGCCTCTATGGCGTGTGGTGGGTCCCCGACACCATCCCCTGCGTTGCCTCAAGAATTTTCCGAGCTGCGCAACGATATGAGTTATCTCCAAAACTTCGCTGCAGGCATTCTGCAATCTTCCAGGCAAGGCGTTTCTTGTCCCACACCCGTCCACAGCAGCGTTATGCTTGCGCTTACCACAAGAGCTGCTCCCGTGACTTCTAATCAGCCATATTTCGTCACACAGAGCAGCGTCTATCCTGCCACACTGCTGGGATCACCGTCGTTTTGGCGCTGCTGGAGAACGTTGTGCACAACTTTTTAAATGGCAGGAGAACGCGCTGAGAAATCTCTAATGGCGACGAGGGCTTTTCCGAAAAATCAAGATCGCCTCTTCTACCTGGTGTTCACAGGTACCGATGTCAGTGGAGACCGTATCGTTCCGCAGTTATATCTACAAGCTGTGAACAGCTCGCGGATACCAGTTTACAGGAAACGATCACTCCTTTTGCACCTTAGTCTACGCGTGTCATTTCGCTGGATATTCTTGGTTTGCGAGATCAGCCACGCCATCCTCGGCGCTGGGTTTCCCTCTCCTGGTTCACATGGCACGCAAGAAGCTCTGCGACACAATTACTGGACTCTCCGACTGGCCGGTTCTCCTTTTTCTTCCGCTCCACTTTTATGACCCGCCAAACTGTCCCTAGAAGAAATGTGCCTGGGCCGGGCATGTAAAGATAAGGCAAGATAACAGATGGCCCTTGAGGTTAACGTAGTGGATTCCAAGAGAAGGCAAACGTATCAAAAGACAGCAGACAGTTCGATGGCCGGGTGAGACTAGGAAGTTTGCCGGGGTGCGGTGGCCACAGCTTGCATAGGGCCGGGTTAATTGGAGACATGGTAGAGGGCTTTGTCCTGCAGGGGGCGTATGTAGTCAGACTGGTGATTATGATACCGCCTCTTCGTCTTACTGGGACCTGTTGACAGTTTCCGTCTTTGACAGCCAACCGAAGAGGACAAAACCTGTCAAGCACGACATCGTGCACCGCACTACTACCAGTCGCAAAGCAACGCATGTCATAGCTCGTCGCGTCAGTCTTGAAAAGCTCTGCACTGCCTGTCAGGAGTTTGAGCAGATGGTTGGTAGATATTGGCACCGCCCGGCTATCCTTCAGCTGTTGGTCGGCCCCTCTGCACAGGGTACCTAAGAAATCAGGTGACGGGTGCTCTGGCGGGAACTACCGCGCCCTTCCTGACGACGTACAGAAGACGGCGTTCATAACGACTTTAGATGTTTTTGAATTGACGAATATGCCATTTAGCGCACGAAACGCGGTGAAGGCCACTCAGCATTTCATTTACGTAATTCTTGGCACTTTCCCGTTAGCGTTTCCCGTTAGTTCTCTCCCAGTGAGCACCTACGTCATCTGCCCCTCACTTTCGAACGTTTTGCCGACCAGAGTCTCACTCATAACTCCGAAGAACGTGTGCTTTACGTCTAATCCTTGGCATTCCTCTGACATCGCGCCGACAGCCACGGTATCCATCCACTCGCAGGTGAGATCAAATAAGTCGCGGACCTCCCCTGCCTAGAGCTGCTACGTCAGCTAAGGCATTTCCTTGGCCTCGTCAGATACTAAAGGTGTTTTATTCCTGGATGCGCTCCCTTTCGACAACAACTCAAAAGCATACTTCGCTCTTCTCTCTCTATCTCGCCAACCAAAAGGCGCCCGCTGTCACCTAGACAGAGAGTATCAATGCTGTTTCAATTGCTGACAAGGAGCATCTCGCCTGTGCCCCACTACTTGTTTACCCGGCGCACTACGGACCCACGGGCATCACGGTCGATGCTTCAGGTTCCATCGTTGGCGGCGTTCGGCAAAGTTTTCTCAGCGGCGAATGGTGTCCACTCGGTCTCTTCTCAAAGCTCTCATCTTCGGAGGAGCAGTACACTACTTTCGGCCATGAGCTGCTCGCGGCGTACTTCACCGTGTAAGAGTTTCGTTTCTTCTTCGAATGCGAAACTTTTGTGAGCTTCTCGGACCACAAACAACTCACGAGCGCTTTGTCTTCATCCAAGAGACGGCCTAGTCACCGAAGGAAATTCGACAGTTGGCCTACCTGGCGTAATTTCTACCGACATACGGCACATCAACATTCCCACCGACACCCACAGCCGTGTGTCTTTCTTGTAAACCTCGGCCTTTACCGTGCAAGAGATAGCCAGTTATCAATAGCAGCATAAAGACCTTCAAGCATTTTATTCACCACGTTCATCATCCTTTCACCTCCCCCTTTACATTATAACGAGCCTAGGGATAACGTAATTTCAGACATGAACCCCGTCATTACACGCGCATGCCGTTATATACCTGTGCCTTTATGCCCCATCCTTTTCAGTGATCTTCACCGCCTTTCTCATCGAAGTATCTGTGCCTCACAGCGTGTCGTTGTGCAGGGTTTCGCTTAAGCCAGCCTCAACGTCGACATTTGCAACTGGGCCCGGGCCTGCATTGGCTGTAAGCAGAACTAGATTTATCGTCACACTACGAGTCACCAAGGAAGTTTCCATCCTCTGAACTCCCGTTTTGTAGTAATTCGCATCAACCTGGCCGGATAATTATCCTCAACGCATGGTTACCGTGGTAATAATCACCCTTATTGTCTGTTTTATTTATTTATTTCAAAATACTGCAGGCCAATAGATTGGGCCATGCAGGAGGGGCTATACAAGGCATTGAAAATGACAAATACTAAGAAAATATATGGGGTTACAAACAATGAGCAGAAGAACAAAATACAACGCTCATTCACTCGAGAAAATGCTTCTCAAGAGCTTTACTAAAATTTGAGGACTGGAAAATGGCCTCGGGAAGTGAGTTCCAGTCGGAAACAGTCCGTGGAAAAAAGCTGTGCTTGAATGAGTAAGTCTTTGCAAAACTGGGTTCCAGCAAATGAATTCGTGAATGGTGCGTTCGGCGCGACAATTGTTTGAGAATTACAGGGCGGGGTATGTTTAGTTTATGTGTTAAAGTTTGTGCATAAAAAACAGACAGGAAATTTTTCTGCGTACTTCAAGTAATGGAATATGGTTGGTTTTCATTAGTGCTGTAGGTGAGTCTAACCTCCTGTATTTGTTATAAATAAACATAACCGCTTTCCTTTGCACCATCTCTATCTTGTATATGTCTTTCTTTATGAATGGATCCCATATTACCGAAGCGTACTCTAATTTGGACCTAATTAATGTTGAGTAGGCAAGGAGTTTAACTTTAGTTGGGGCATCTTTAAGCTTCCGCCTTAAGTAGTAGAGCTTAGAAAAAGATGAGGAGCAAATGTCTGCAATGTGTGAAGTCCAATTTAAGTCATGAGTTAACGTTGCCCCTAAATATTTATATTGTGTGACCTCGTGGATTACATGATTTTGCAGGGTGTAAGAGAAAGAACTAAAATGTTTTTTGCGCATGCCTTGCTGCCTTGCCCACGGGTGCTGCCTTGCCCACGCGCTGGCCGGAAGCCACCGCTATACCAAACATCACTACGGAAGCGGTTCTCTGCGCACTCTTTTTCACGTAGGTCGCCCGTTTCGGCGTGCCAGCGGAGATCAGTGACAAAGGCCGCCATTTCGAGTCCGTACTTTTCGCCACCTTGACCTAGCTTGGCGGTACCTCCCTCCTAAAATCTGCAGCTTACCATGTGCAAGCCAACGGTAAGGTCGACAGGCTACACTATATGGTAAAGGCTTCGCTCATGGCTTACGACCTCTCGGAGAACTCGCCTCTCCCTTGGCAGTCTTTCTTTTAGGCCTCCGTACGGCCATCAAGGAAGACCTCGAATGTGCTCCATCTCATTTCGTTTATGACACATCGTTGCGCCTACCGGCTGATTTCGCGAGCCCGCCAGCCTAGAGCACCATGTGTCATTCTCGTGGTGTACATCACGTTTGAAGTCTAACCACTCTCCTGTCCCGTATCTCCGCCGCTTCGACACGCGCTCGCCAGTGCAAGCCGACCTTTGTCCACCGGGATTTGAGAGAGATCACCTATATGTTCTTATGCACGGATTGTGCAGTTTCGCCACGAATGCTGTTGCTCTGTCCGTGATGAGCGCATCAGGGGCGCCGTTGTCGCTGAAGAATGCACTACATGAAACAATTTGGCGACTTCTGCTGCGGTTCCTTTTAGTAGCGCTTTTGGCTCGGCCTAGCGGGTCAGGTACTTGGCCGTTGTGATGCTCCACTCGTTGACTGCAGTCGTTAACTCCGGGAAAGGGCCAAGCTAGTCCATACCGATCTGCTTAAAGAACCTTGAGCGAGGTTCAATGGAGCTCAGAAATCGTGCTGGTGGGGTGCGATGGGTCTTTCGTCCTTGACAATCTCGACAGGTTTCCACATAATGTGTCACATCGGCAAACAATCAGGGCCAGTAATACTTGTCTAGTATATGGTGGAGGCTGCGAGAAAACCCGAGACGACGGCTCGTAATATGAAGACTGAAGAACTTGGTGCAGACTTGCAGGCACAAGAAGGATACGGTAGGCTGTTTTGTTCGCTACAAAGTTCCTCTTCACGAGGGCATCATTCTGTGTTCAGAAAGAAGACAATCCTCGCTTGAAACTAGCGGGGGTCTAAAGAAGGTTGCCTTCCAAGTACTCGATGAGGCGTTTCAGGTTGGGATCCCAGCGTTGCTGCTGTGCAAAAGACTTGAAAATCCGACCTAAAAGCTTTATTGCGAGGTTAACGATGAAATGTTTGTAGTGTTTCTTCGTTCATTCTTAAAAGCTTCTGGAGCACCGCTTTATCACTTTATTTGTGATCCAAGAATAGACCAGATTTATCTCGATTGATTATATACAGGCGGAGCCGGTTCTACGTTGTTCCAGAAAGTTCTAGTAACTTTGTACGTTTTCTCTCGAAACTTAGCTATCAGCTTAAAATTCAGCACGGTTAAAAGCGTCGGACATTCGGTTAGACGACCGCCGAACACGCTTGTTGTTACGCCATTGGCGACTCTTTCAGTTGTTTGCTATATTCCGGTGTCTTACTGCTCTCTGGACGGCTGTCACCACTATGTGATATCCGATTGAGGTGCTATCGTATGTCCTATCGTATGGAGAAGCTATCGTATATCCGGACTGTCCGGGCTACTACAGGACCGCAGCGAGCAAGAAAGGACTCCTCCATTAGGACGTCAACCATGGCTATGATCACATCCCCCTTTAGATTGCCGAAGCCCCGACTGCCACCTACGTTCAACGGTTAACCGGGAGAACTTAAAGAATGAACCTGCAAACACTAGAAATATTCGTGGCATTGTATTCGGTATGACTGACAGGCTTTCCTTTCGTAATTGGTATGGAATCCGGACTGGAGTATGGCAGCCTTGAAACTGGGAAATGAATTCCGTCCTACTTGGACGTGTGTCGGACGGCAGAGGCTTGGCAGTCGCCATACAGGCCCTTTGTGGTTTTTGAACCTCAGCCTAAACGTGATTGCGTGCGTTCGATATTTTGTGCATGGCACATTCCACTTTTGAGGAAGTGTAATGCTTTAATTTTGTCAGATATCAAGCCTTTAAAAAGTTTGTTCGTAAAAGAGGACGCTCTCTTATGAACTGCTTTGACGGAATTGAACATTGCAATTGGTTATTGCGATGTTTTTGGCAAGGTGCCCCACCGGAGACTTCACCAATGTTTTGCTTCGAGGGAGTTACGACATACATGTATATATTTTTTCCGGCAATGTGCAGTACATGATCGTTCGTAGAGTAAGCGCTCCTTTTCGTTACGGCCCAGAAGAATGGTGTGATGCTTTCTTTCTAAGGCTACCATTAACAAAGGTGCTCTAGGGGAATAGCTTATTTGGAAAATCGAGTGCACAGAGTTGTGATTTATGCTCGAATGACACTCTTATTTTGCAGCTTCTTTGATGGCACCACCGATAACTGGCTTCGAGTAGAACTGGCTAAGGAAATTCATGCTGAGTGTCTGACAGAAGCGAACTCCTCGTCACACGTGCTTAAATCTTATTGATGGTCTGTATGCCGCGCCTCTTTTGCACTTTTATATGTGGAGGGTAGCAAAATGCAATTCCTTATGACCACTTATGGGCCTCCTAACCAATATTGTGACAGCTTGGTTTTCGATATTTCGAGCATGGCTAGACAAAAGCTAATCGTAGAGGTTAAATAGTTGCGAGAAAAAGTTGTGAGCAGTAAAAAAAAGTAACGATTATTTTTCTAGCATGTGAATTTCGGTTTACGAGCGGTTAACGTCTTATAGCAAATCAGAATATGAAGGACACCAAAGTGAAGGATTCCGGAAATTCCGACCACCTGGGGCTCCTTAACCCTCACTGATATTATATATTGCACGGGCCTCTAGCATCTGTCCTTCATCGATATTCGACTGCCGCGGCAGGGATCTAACCCCCGTCTTTCGAGTCAGGAGCCAAGCGGCATAAGCATAAAGCATCACGGCGACGCAATGTGTGTAGCTTGTATTCACCATGACAGCATGTGAGAAATTAATCGTCTATTAACCACCATAAAATGACGTCTTGTTGGGCTAGTTGGTAATATTTAATCCCTGGTTAAAGACTAGTTTAGTTTAGTTTATGGAGATTTAACGTCCTAACGCGACTCAGGCTTCGAGGGACGCCGCAGTGAAGGGCTCCGGAAAGTTCGACCGTGTCGGGCTGTTTGAACGTGCACTGACATCGCACAGTACATGACCCTCTAGAATTTAGCCTCTATCAAAGGGCTTCCTTGTGTCCGTGTGTGTTTCGCGTCTTTAACCAAAGAATGTATTAGGATCGTATACACGCTTTCGAGAATACCCTTTAATTTATAGGCGGAATAAAGACCCGCTTTACTGCCCCTTGTTTTGCCCCTTATTTGTTTATTGGGATCACCATGCAAATTCATTTATTTCAAAAACAAAGCAGACCACTGTTTCAAGGGTAATGCGTCAGTCTTTCCTTCCGAGTGTCAATTGCTGCTAGCAATACCAACAGACCCGCTCCAATCTGAGTGAGGTATGGCCTGGATCAAATTTTGTTATGAAATCATTCAGTTCTTGAATGCTAATCTCAGAACTTACTACCCATGCAAGCACATGCACATCAAAGATGATTTCGTTGCGGCAAAAAGTAAATAAAAATATAAATGACCGATAAAATGATAGCACATGTGTGTTTATTACAAGACGTTCTGGCTGTAACAACATCGTTTTTTAGGTCGCTTGAATAGCAAAAGGCTGGTCTGCCAGCCAACCGCAGTAAAATAAGCACTCGTATATTTTTCATTTATCGGTTATTTATCGTTTTTTGTTCACGTATATAATTATGCCGCAAAAGGCATTCTAAATGCGAGCCTTTGTTCTTATAAAGTAGACAGAGACACGTTCAGAAATGTACCTAGGCTTTAGTGATGGTTTGACTGGGAAGCATTCTTCGCAGGTGTATGTAATTGTTACCGACAAGTATTACAGGGTTTATATAAAGAGCCTTTTGCAATGCCTCTAAGTTAGAGCCGAAAAAGAAAGGCAAGGCAAGACAGGCAAGTAAAAAAAGACGAAAGAAAATTAGGTGCATAAATATCATGAAGCATCAAAGTAGCCGAAATTTTTCAGCATTGCAGCTTAACTGTTACTCAGGTGGTAACAGCGAAAACCATCAAACAGTTGTTCAAGTCGTTTTCCGCGGACACGACTATCTCAGGGAGCCGGTTTGCCGCCGCCACATCGTGCAAAATTGATAGAAATCTTCAGGAGCACATTGAACATTACGCCATTCTAATAACGTTTAACAAATCACTAATGATCCTCACTTCAGGCCTTTGTAGAAATCTCCTGCAGTCAGTGCAACTTACTCTTTGACAGGACTGTAGAAGAACACACGAAAGGTGTAACCGTTGTATATCGGTTTGCGCAGTTCTGAGTCTGTGTTCCTCCAACGAACGTGGCCAGACTGGAGTGGATGCAAGGAAAAAGGAACCACACAGGATGATTATATTTAGATGCTTTGAGGAGCGGCGCACACACATCTCTGCAATTCGCGAAATCCTGCGAAAGTGCTTCGGTTACATAGAATGACGTAATGAGAAACAAAGACATATGTACACTAGCCGATCAGACGGCATATTGGTCGTTTCTTCCCCGTTTTGAGAGAAAATCCTACAGAAGTAATTGCCAGGTTTAGAGAAGTTACTTACGCTTGCAGAAGAGCGACGCTAGAAAGTTTCGTTAGTCTCGGTGGAATTTTGAAATCCGTAGGTCGCGAGTGTGTGACACTGGAGAGGTCTCCTAAATTGCGCACTAAGGCAGTTCTTTGTGTTATAGCATGTTGAGAGCGTGTCCAGAAATTTAATATTACGCAGACCACTCTTTGAGCAAAACTATAGGAGCATAATGCGTATTTAGCAAATGAATGCCGCTGCTGTAACGCAACCCTTTTCTTACGCTTACATGGCAAAGTTGTTTCCAGCCATTTTTGCATTTTGTTGTACTCAACAGCAACTTTCTCCCCCTCAAAATGCTTTCATGCTGGCATCATGAAGTCTACCGGTCGCTTTGGCCACACCTTTTTGCGTCTTATGATAGATACCTTTTTATCGGAAGCAAGGCTAAATTGCTTTCTTCCTAATGTCATGACATCACTTTATCCACACATTACGTTTAGTTATGTTCAGTCCAAATTGGTCATCCTTTGCGCTATACATGCTTCTGTAGGTCCTTGAATGTTTACTTTCAGACTGGAGTTCATCGCATCCACTGCAAGAATGTTTTCTTATAAAACAGCTCTCTATAATCATATTAGGAATTTTGCGATCTAAGCGATGAATTTTTGCGCGCCAGTTGTGAACTCTGGAAAGTGACATGCGGTGAATTTAGGGCTCCTAAAAATTTTGAATGTGTTTAATGTGCTGTGAAATCCCAGTATGTTGCAGTCTTTGCTCTGTGCCTCATCGAAATTTGGCTGCTACCATCACGTTATCTCAGCATCAGCGCCTGAATGCCAGCGCCACTACTGTGAGTACCACAGAAGCTGTTTAATAGGCGTTTTAGGGAGAAAAAATCAAAATAAAATTCCTTGAATATACTTCCACGCCAACAATGTTCAACAAGCTATGGAGAACCATTATTGCCATATTTGAAAAAAGTGTTACTTCCTGCTGTTATCGTAAGCTACAGATTTGCTTCACATACCTCTCACGCAACAAAAAATCGAGAATACTCAATGAAAATTTACCGGAGCGCCAATGAACAAATATTACGTTGAGGTTTTGTTGAGAATGTTCGATGCTTGTAATTCTGTAAAGAGGTCGTTCATTCATTGAAGATCAAGAAGAGATTTCAACCTAAACTCGTCATTTTCCTAAAATAGCTGTCTCCTCTCGTCCTTTTAACACGTTATTTTTCACTATAGCAAAGAAAAAACTACCAATGTGTCTTGCTTTTGCGGCTACAAATTCGCAAATAACAAATTTGCTCTCCAACACAATTGCTGCCACAATTCTTCAATATATAACGCATATCTAAAACGCAGCTGCAATGGGGACTATGAATGCTCTATTTAATTTATCGAGCAATTCTTGGGTGGATAGAAACTAAAAGATTTTCTTGCTGGTAATAACTCCGAAAAAAGAAGTAGATGGGGGGGGGAAGGGGGGGGGCCTTAAAGCGCATACTAATGTTTTCAAAAAGCTTCCGCTCTTCGTCGTTCGTAGTTGCAGTAATCTTTGTTGGCGCTTTTACGCAGGCCTAGCTCATATCTGAAACGGCGCCTGCGACCTTCGCCTTCGCATTTCTAAATAGAGACAGTTAATTGGTGCAGCCCGGGTAAGTCCACCGATGGTAAGGTCTCGCCCGAGCTTCCTATCCTCTCGCCGCAGATGATGTTTCCTTCCTGTTGTTTTATTGCGAAAGCACCTAGTGAGTGGCGCGGAGAGAATCTGTCACCACGGGCTGTGGACAGAAAGTGCGGACAGATCATGCCCTCATCAACTGTCCATCGTCCAGTAAGAACCAAAGTGGTCTCGGCACGTGCAGCCTGTGGCGAGGACTCATGGGAGGCCAGGCCACGAAAGTTTTACGCGTTTTCTGGCAACGCCGACATTCGAAATATTTTCGTAACATACCGGAAAAGAATTCTTCGCAGATATGTACCGAAGAACGCACGTTATTGCTCTCAGCCAGTTCAAAACCTGCAATCGTATTATCAAACACAGAGCTTCTGCGAAAAACTCTGCAATGTGGGAGAGTTAATATGCATTCAATTTTCGCGAAGAGCGCGAACAAAGCCGGGACAGAAAAGGAAGAAGCAGCGCGTGCTTCCGTCTCTGTGGACATCCCGTCTTTGATTGCTCTGTTGCCACAAACAGAGGCCACACAAGGACGCAACTAACCAGAAATGTGCCGGATTGAAATAAGCACTGCACTTCCACTGTTTTCATGATGGCTAACTTCAGTAAATAAATTTGATGACCATTATTATTCATGCGAAAGCTCTTCTTGTCACACGAGCGGCGTGTACAGAACCTGTCTGCGGCGCGTGTTCGCATGAAAATGACCATTCGAAAAGAAGATTCGCCCTCATTGCGGTTTAAGCCCAGGCCCGCTAGGTGCAAGGTGGGCACGCAACGTATCCGCCATAAAGGCTCGTTCGTTGCGGTGGGTTAATGGGGCCCGAAGTGAACGCGTTGGGGTGAGCACGACAGTGAAGTGTGTTGGGGATGAGTACTGATGTTAGACAACGATGACTAGTAAAAACGCTAAAGACGTCATCCAAGGGTAACGTAATAATTATCACGTGACAACGATGGCTCTAAATGAAAAGTTGGTGGCGTACAAATGAAAATGCATTCACGTTTCTAGAATGTAGCACACTTCCGTCCATCCGAATTTTAATCGGATATTTTGGGCGATTTTACGCGAGCGTTGCGTTCGGCTGGCTGAATAACCTGCACTCAAGGATAGTTTATTTTGTAGGTTTAGTTAAATATGATTATTACGCCTTGCCCCTGCGATACATGAACATTCTCGTGTTCCACTCACTCTTTTATCTCTCGAATTTGGGGCTTGTTCTGGCCACTCACCTCATAATTCAGATGGAATCCGTTGCATTCCCGTACGGCAACCAACTTGTTGAAAACGCTAGTGGGCATAGGGTTAGTCGGTACATACGCAGCCATGGCGTGCTTAGATGCCTGAATTCGTCCTTCCTGGAAATTCAAAATTCCACGCTGTTATCTTTTCGTTCTAATGTCATCTTATCCCCCGTTTCTGTGTACTGCAGACGCCTAAGCCAGCAGTCACAGAAAACTAACACCTTCAACATCATTGCGAGATTGGGGCATACACATCTTCCTTAGGGAGAAACGTTTTATAAGTTAGAAGTGCACATCTCATTTAAGGTATTCTCTTCAACAAGTGGCCAATTTCCGAAACTGGTCATTATAAACTCGTTCAATTGCGGGCCTGTTCAGCACTTACAAACAAGAGCTGACGATGTGCGGATGGCGCTTGCCAAAAAAAAATAAACAAGTGGAGGTCTTTGAAAACGTTTGGTGATATATGAGCAAATACTATCTCTGTTTTGCAGTTAATAACTGCACATCAACGGATTTTTTATTCAGTCTGTAGAAATGGCACTACACGCGCTTTATCTGCAGTGAAAGGTCAACGAAGAAGTGGTAACTGCGTTAAACGGAGATTATATCGATGCCTATAGTCTAAAATTAAACACGGTGAACATAAATTAAAAGTAAATCAAGAAATTTTGCTCAGAAAGTACAATAGTTAAAACAAAAATGAATATGATGCTGTCAAAAAATATGCATTCTTGTCGCACCTTTGCAAAAAGATTATAAACGAATAACTTTTTTTTTCATTCACGAAATGCAGACAACACAGCGTCTTGGTGTGCGCAAATAAGGCTAAAGCGAATTCTCTTGACACATAGTATAAAAAGAAAGAAGAACATTCTTATTTCTGCATCGGAATGTTCGCAACATACAAGTTTACAATGATGCGTGCAGTAAATGCTCCTTACTGAGGCACATAGCAAGAGTTCATAGGCAAAAAAGTACAGTGTAACGAAACACACAATTTCAACCCAATGAAAGAACGAGTAGTAAACCGAGAAATGAGAGCACCTACTTGTCGAATCAAACAAGGGGAGAGGTGTACATGTGACAGGCAACTGACAGTAGAAGAAAAGCCTCAGGTTAAGCATTCTCCTCAAACTACGGTTTAACACACTTAGAAAAACAAATACACTGAAATACTGCTCCATTATTTGCATAGAACTCTAGATCAAAGTTCCAAAGGTTAGGAATTCGCCAATTCAGCGAAATCGTACCATATTTTTGCCCGGCTTCTTTTTTTCTGTAATACCAACCACCTTACCACGTATAGTGTTTGATCGGTGGTATATTTGGAATAAAAGTTATGGACTGGCCTCCTCTCACAAGCAGGTCATCTGCGGCAAGCACTCAGAATATAAATGCTTGTAAATACCCTGCCAGAGGATGGAGAGTCATATTTGGATAAATTTTCAATAAACCGGATACGTTTTTATGGCAGGTACGAAAACCTTGAAAGAATAGTAGTACCAGACACCTTTCCACAAGCAACTTGTGGGTTGCTTTTTATTTCTGTTAAGTCCATTCAAAGTTGCAGTATTGTGCAACTTTGATTGGACTTTGCTGAAATAAAGCTGGCATTGGAGTCTGATTGGTAGCGATGAGGAAAACCGGTTCAACATTCCAGTACCTTGTGATACAGTACTGAATTAGCGTTGCCCTATGGAGGTTTCCGTGGAACTGTACCCCTAAGATTTTTATTAACGTAACTTGCTCCAACGAACGAAACTGGAAAATTATCGGATTTCTGAGGAGAATCGGTCTGTTGCTAGAAGAGAATGTGACATTTTGTTTTATTAACACTGAGCGAAAGTTTATTGGCCGTAATTGATTAAAAAGAGATTGTTTAGCATTACGTTTGTAGCAGAAGTTGCAAGTGCTCGAGCTTGAGCAACGAAAAAGAGATACTGATGTCGGCCGCTTGAACGATCATATCTGAGGAGAAGAAATAGCATGGGAACCAATATCAAGGCTTGCGGTGCACCATGTTTTAAGTAGTCGAGATCAGATTTAATATTGCTAAAAGCATTATACTGGGAATAATTCAGAACATATTTTTTAAAACGTTTTAACGAAAAGCCTGTTATTTCTGTGTATGAGAGCTCATAAAGAAGAATGTCGTATTTAACGCCATCGAACGCTATCCTGAAGTGTAAGAATACGTACAATGTGTAGATCAGTTTCCATTGTTTTGGATCACTGTTTCTTTTATAGCAAGTAAAGCAGATTCAGTTGATTTACGTTTCGGAATTCCATATTTCCTGTTGCATATAATGTGTGTCTACACAGGGGAAGCGCATCTGAGAACGCACTTTCTACAGTTTCTGCCTTCATGCGTTATTTTTTTTTCCACGTCCGAAGGCCCCCAGTGAGCGTTGTGAGGCGGGTTCTCACTGGGCCATCCTGAACAGTTACGACTTCCTCATCTCACGCGGGCGGGGGGAATGGAGCCCCCCCCCCCCCCCCCCCCCCCCCCCTCCACAACGCCACCAACGGCACTCTTTGTTACTGAACAACACACGTAGGTCGGTAGAGTGAGAGGCTTAGCGAGCTCATATGCAGGACGTCCAGGCTAACTTTAGCCAAGGGTTAAAAAAAAAAGACATTTGAGGTAGGATAGGGAAACCACTTACATACAGCTACCAGCCGCATTGCGCATCTTGGCAATGTTTTTTATTGCTATTAATTAAGCAGTAGTTAAGATAATTTTTCTAACTTCGTATAAAATGACTTAAGGCAGCAAATGTGAATAGGAAAGTTGGAGAGCACCTTCAGAAATGCCCATTTTACTTATTTGCGATAAAGAAAACCTGACGCGTATCTTTTTCCCGAGGTCCAAAGAAAGACCGCAAAATACGAAAAATCACGTGGTTATCTCATTAACGCACCACGATTGTGCGGCTCTTAATCCTGACTAGAGTGAACGAAATCAGCTGCTGGTATAAGGCGACGACCCCATTGCTCCGGCAGGCCGCAAGCCAGTCCGCAAGCGCGATGGTGCATGTTGCGCGACCCCATCACCGCACCACAAGTGAATGGAGACGGACAGTTGTTTGTGTTCCGCGAAATGAACCGAAGACGTTATTGCACCTAAACCTTTGGTAGCCACCAGCAGCTTCCAGGCGTGGCTTCGCGTAGCAACCCAATAACTTCGATTCGTAGCCTTCCTCTTTACACACAAAATGATCACTACGCTCCCGCAAGCTGGCATATCTTTTCTCGGAGGTGTCGGCGCTCTTCACTTTGAACTTATTCATGCGCCCTTAACTTCCCTTCAGGGTTAGCGGCGACTTCATCTCCGACCTGGTATGACACATCCATAAATACTTTCATACACACGCTTGATAAAATGACATTTCTTAGCAGGGAGAGAGCCGTCAGAACGATGTGAATCGGACAAATTGCTCTAGAACATTGGTACTTTAGTCTGATATTCCATATCACCATTTATTTGAAATAGCTTTCATTAGACAAAGCGTTGGGGTTTGTAATTGCTCCAGCCGTTACTGTCGCCTCGTAAAATGATGCTTCCTATTAGTAACTAGCCCCTACTCCGCTCTTTGAACGTTTTTCAGGGATGCACTTGGAGATCCTGAATTTTTAAGGAGAAACAAAGCGTGAGATACATAGGAGTCACTGTGGCCGACAGAGTATGCCATAACAAGCGAGTCTGGATAACCTTTGTTTTGTAGCTGCTCTAGAAAGCCTAACATTTCTCGTCTCTACACACGCCCCCTGGGTTGCGGAACTCAGCAGTACGCCACTCACCCAAACAGCACCGACGAGGTTACCGCCTCAGTGGACCGAGCGGCGAGGAGAAGATCGTCAGCACTTGAGCTGTCAGGAAAAATTCAGTTGCTTCCACACGCAAGCTGGCTCCGATTTGAGGGGAGCTCAGGGGCAGGCCGTCTTATGTAGGTCTGAAGACGAGGCGATGAACAATGGTCTTTATGGCGCGACTTCTGATTGGCTGAAAACGGCTGCCCATTGGGCCTTCCGATTGGGCGGGTTGGCCTCCTCCGGTTGCTGGGCGCTTCAAATGACCAATCGCGTCGGCCGCAGGAACAGAATAATGAGCGCCTGAACCAATGGTAAGAAGTGGGCTGCTCGCGATAGCAACGGCAGCCCCAAGCTTTGGGAACGCCTCCAGTCACAGGCATATGCGCGGAGGAGACAGGGCCATCACTCACCTGTATTTATTAGGCTTCAAGGTATAGGTGCGAAGTGATAATTCACGCCAAAAGAAAATACTTCAGTTGCATGCCTGATCGTTGTGTACGAAAAAAATCAATCTGTTTCAAGTTGTAACTGACTCTGAGTTGACGTAAATTGCAGTATTTGAGTGCGCTGTTTAAGCGTCACAAAGAACGCTGTGGTTGTTGAAACACCGCATAGAGCTCAGCACCATTACAACCAAACTTTTAGCTTTCATAATGCTTGTTCGCGCACTGCTCAAGGATCCTGATACCGTGAGGTATTCTCATACTGTTCAAGCAAAAATTACATCAAAATGGCACAAAAGAAAGCGCTTAGATTCTATTACAAGGCATGCAGTAAGTGTCTGTTTTTCACCTTAGTATACGATCCGGTCTTCCAATGCTTCCGATGCGCCTTAAACTACACAACCTAAAAACTATGTACAGCTTTGACAGCGATCATAAAATAAGTGACATTTCATATTACCATGCACTTTCACCATGAAGGAAAGCGACAGACTAGCACAGCAACACAATCATGTAGCCTAAATATAAGACTGCACCACTACCCCATTTACCTTTTCCACAAAACTTTAACTAAGTGTAACACCTTACCATACGAAGTTGCCGACGTATCCTTGCTTTCGAAGATACAGGGCTGCGTCTCCTTTTTATGTTTGCGTCTGAAACGGTTTAGGTGCGAAGTAGAAAGCGGCTATGTAACAAAATACATGACAGCGCATACTTTATCCTGGAGAAGAAAGAAGACTAAAACATCTTGAAATGATAATTGATTGTACATTAATGTGGAAGGCACAAGTTGACTCTCTTGTTAAGAGTGTCAATGAGAATGATGTGGCTTTGCGAACATTGCATGAAGCAGTGCACGATTCCATCGAAACTTGCAGTCTTCGCAACTCTCGTTGGACAATGCTAGATTACGCTTGTGCTGTTAACACTGCATCACCTGTAAATAAATTGCAGCATTGTCAGGAATCACGCAGATATACATTTCATACTTATGTGCATTTTAATTAACTAAGGTAAACGGGAGGTAACACAGCAAAACTGATGCCATGAGGAAAATGAAAACGAGTACCTAGACCTTTTCATTTTTTTTCTTAAAACCATAAGCGAGTGGAACGGCTTACTGCACGACTTTTCTCATATGCCCTCTGCTAAAATAACTTGTGCACGCCATGAGACCGTACCTCTGAGTCCTTCTAAAGCTATCTTATTTGGTTTCTATAATGCTTTATGAACTTAACCACTTATCTTCCTCCACCGCTCGCCCCTCGAAGTGCGGATTTTTTCTTTTTTGTTGACTGTGCGCTTTCTTTTATGCCTGCCACTCAGTCATGGGCACTGCTTTGCTTTGGCGTTGTACAATGCAACTCAACACAGTTCTTGATGTATGCACTCACTCCTGCTCTGACTTCCAAAAGATTGTCAAGTGTAGGTAATAAATAAATGAACAAATGAAATTAAAACGCCCGGGAGTGCTGACTCAATCTGAACCGAGACAATTTTTGAAAGCCTGCCATTTGTATAGCAATAAGTTCAAGGAAATTTTAGCTACTATATGCGAAACTGAGACTTTGTTTTCATCATTGACATTTCAAGATTTGTAGAAACCACGAATCTCAGAGACACCGCGCCATCCGCTACCACCAGTGATCCCACCCAACAATCCCTTACGCCGCAAGCCCTATGTGGATCAGGTCAACATCTCTCAGTTTTCGATCGTCAACAATCAACCTCACTTACACCGACGGCTCCCTTCCGTTACAGTACACACAGATGAAAATGAAAGGAAAGGTAAATACGATTACACATAGACTTTACCGTGCTAAGGGTGTGTAACTTTTCAAGCTTGAGAAAACAGAGCACGAAATGTGTATGCAAATTCATAGGGCTCGAACAGCCCCCGTTGTCTTTCTCCTTGTAGCCTTTCAGAGCACTTGGGTTCTGTTGCAGCTCTAGAGCTTTATCTGGTTGCGCAATCAGCAGTTTTTACTTTATTTCCCATTTTATTTCCTGTCTTCTTCATCTCATAACTCGCTTCTTTCATATATAGTGCGCAGCAGACTTCAGCCGTTTATTCGTCGGCCCTGGTGACCTGTCTAGCTTCTTTAGCGATGCATTCTTCTGCCTTCGACACTTTCTTATTGTTGTGCACGCCTTCATAAAGCTGGTGTCCTAAAAAAGTGTACGTTTACGAAGCATTACTTGTTTTTGTTATCCCTCTATAATTTGAGTTTTCTATATACGGGCGCTGAAAAATTAGATATTACTCTTGCTCATCAAAACGAATTAGAGCGTTCTTCCAACCTGACAATCACCAGCTCCGGTTTCCACGCTTATCTAATGTTCTATGCTGTGCTTCTATTTATAGTTTTCGAAAACATAGGCGATTCTCACCGTCGAGGGAGACATGTTTGATCTGTGCTGCCAGTCATTGCCCTATCACAACTTAGTCTAATAAAGAGTTTTGATATAATCACTCGTCTCGCACCCTGTGGCTAGAATCCCTCCCTGTAGTGAAAATACACGCGAAAATATTATTCTTCCTCACAGACTTCAATCATGTTCGCAGGCATGTCTTGAAACCCTTGTTCTTCCCTTGAACCACATTAATTGGTTCGACTCGCTTACAGAAGCGCACAAGATGTGTTCACATTAAAATGTCCATACAGAATGCCACAATCGAAACGACTTAATCACGAGGTTAACATGCTTCAATCGCCCTTTTTAATACGGCACTGCAGCCACCGCAATATTCCCGGAGCTCTCGCGAAAACCATATAGTTACCTCTTTCTCTTTAAAGCAAGCCATTTCAATTTACGGGAGCTGCATAACCGGATCATTGCCTGAGATCACCATCAAAATAAAAAATGTGGTTTTTCAGCCTGCATTCACTGCATGACAGCGGGCACGCATTTTTACGCAACTTTCTTGCCTATATTTCCCAAACACAGTCAAGAGAATACAAATAGCCTGCGGAGTGCAGGCGGAGCGTATATCTCCGAGCGTTTTACCTTTAAACTGCGGCCAGATGTGTATTTCTTCACCTAAAACTCTCCTTCTGTGCGCTCATTGTCTTTTTCCCAAAGCAGATATTCATTTTAAGCTGTTTTTAAGCTTTTTTTTCTGGAACACATGAAGCTATGCGACTTAGCACTGCCATTTAGCGTTTAGCTCCGTATGAGACAAGCGTGCATTACATGTCAGTCATGTTGACCTGTCCTTCAATCAAAAGTTTTGTAGCTTTGCGGTGCCTCTCTCTAAAAATTGACTTCTTTCGCTTTATGTCACTGACATAAAGCACTTTGATCTTGTTAGACATGTGCAAATCAGGCTTTGTTTTGCGCATGTCTAATATCTGAATTCGATGCACGCTTCTTTGAGTTCCACCAGCTCTTATTCTTCTTCGAGGATATTCCGCGAACGCACTAAAATACTCCGGCTGTCTTACATTGCGTCAAGAGGATTTCGATAATAGAAATGCGTATAAAGGGTAGAGGTCCGAAGATGCAAGCTCCACGGAATTACACCGAGACGAAAAAATGTTTTCATTCACTCAAGCTCAACCTCTTTTGATATCCCAATGAAGAGATGAAAGCCAACCAAAATTCCCTAGCAACTCAGTGTAACTAAGTCCGAATATTGGTATTGCAGTCACGCAAATTATTTTTTATTGGAAACAGCAGACATTATGCATTTCTCATGCCTTACGGCGAACCATTGCGTCAGCCCAGAAAAAGGAAACAACACCTAAACAGTTTGTACACAAGCTTAATGCTTTTACGTCACAAAAGAACTGTGTCATCCCCTTTCCAAAATGTAGGCTTCAAACTCTGCTGCTGCCCGGAACAGGGAAGAGTACAAGAATGTGCGAGGTAAATGAATAATTTGTTGGACACCAAATAACTTTACTTCGTGGCAAAACAGAGGGAAAAACAACATATTATCTTGGATCAGTTATTATATTTTTTCCCACTTTTCTGGCCAAGCTTCGATGTGTTGTGATGTACAGTAGTGCGTCGCCTTTTCTGGTAAAAAATTAATTTAGTCGAAGTCCGATAACGTATGTTGTCCAAGCGATTCAGTTTTCAAATTGCACACCTCTCAAGTAATGCGCTGGGGTGTCGGGTAATTTTGAGCAAAAATATCGTCGCTTGCATCCTTTGCAAGCCAAAGGCGGATCTGATCGGCGAAGCGCAATGTAACTTCTCTACCCGACGACAAGAAAAAACCCGCCTGCACATACTCTTTGCAGCATGAATCCATGTGGTATGATGTGATTGGACACTCTTCCGCGAAGCTGCGGCTGCAGTCATTGGCAAACTACCGGGGCTATAAAAAGCAAGCCACTAGTTCCTAGGGAAAGCTGAGAGAGAGAGACGAAGCGATCGGGTCGTCGTTGGAGCAAACCTTGATGCTAAGGGCATTGATGTTGTTTGCCCTCCGTGTCACAGCTTTCTAGATTCATGTAAATATTTCATGAAGACCCATTTTTGGTTTCCTTAGCGTCGTTTTTAAGCACCTGGCTTCCGGTTCCATCGAAGCCGCGTTGATTGCATGGAACTAGGCCACAATGCATTAATTGCTACAATGTCACTACAACTTTCGCAACGGTGGTGTGACAAGTCGCATCCGAAAATATCACGCAAAAGCAAGTTGGCTTCCGTTGAACAACGAACGCAAGCCTACATTTATTTCCCTATAGGCACTGATTGAGCAGCGCGCTCAATATGTTCGACAGATAAAAGAACGATCTAATTGTTCTTCACCCGCGAAGCGAATCCACGACGCCGGGAGCGGCGGCGATGAGTCCGAGAGCTGAGAAGTATGGCGGAAGGATTTTTGTGGAGACAGAGTCATCGATCACGCGAGAGAATGGATGCGATAACGGGAATCAGAAACAAGCGCCGAGGCGGACTGAGTGTGAATGCGTCACAAGCTTGAAAGAAATATTCATGGCTGTGGTGAATTTGCAAGGGTCGTATAGCGGGAGAAGGCTGTACGAATAAGATATTAAGATTTTAAAAGTAATGAGGGCACTCGTTTCATATGTCATGAGAGGGATTCTTGAGCATGTTGGGCTGCGGCAACGAAAAGCCAGAAGCGAGAGCATATCTTAAAAAGGAACATTTCTGGATCTTTCTTAAAATCGCCATCCTTAATTCATTGTCGAACCTGTTGAGTTCGCAATAGCACTCCGAATTTACCAATGACAAGTCAGACATTGAACAGCCATTATCTACTCGTTACATTCACTATTTGTGACACTATATTGAAATACGCTTCTTGATGCTCAAAACAGTCATTTCAGAAATATGGCTATAATAAGCCGCAAGTTTGTTGTCCACCGTATTCTTAGGAAAATGAAGTCGGTTGCTGCACGGGGAATCAATGTGAACTAAAGCAGTCCAGGTCATTTGTCCTCGGCGTTGTCTAATCATGACTTATCCTTTCATATTACTTGTACGAATATGAACCTACCCTAAGCTCTTGTGTGATATCAGGGAAGCTAGATATGAGTGCTCAGCAAAGCCGGAATGTATTGTTCTTTTTTATAAGATTGCGAGAAAACCAATCGCGCTTTGTCCGGAAGTGAAAGAGCCAATTCATTTAAAATACCTTCTCAACACTCACAATCCGGCTCACGCTCACAATTTAAATCTGTTTTAAGTTATAAGCAACTGTCAGTTGACGTAAAATGTACCATTTGCCAGTGCTGTTTAAGCGTAAAAGAAAACGCTGTTGCTGTTTAAAGGCTGCATTAATACAACCAAACTTTTAGCTTGTACGGTCCTTACTGCTAAAGGACGCTGATACCGTGCTGTTTTCTCACACTGAGACAAGCAAAACGCACATTAAAAGGGCACAAAAGAAAGCGTTTAGATTCCTCAATAATGCTTGCAGTAAGCCTCTGCTTTTCACCTTAATGTACGACCTTGTCTTTTAATGCTTCAGATGTGCTTGAAACTACACAACATACAAATTATGTACAGCGTTGTCAACGATAATAAAAAAGTGACATTTCCTATTACCATGCACTTTAACGAATGAAGCAAATCGAGAGGATAGCACAGCAACACAATCTTGTAGCCTAAATATAAAACTCAAGCTCTACGGCTTTTCATTTTTCCACAAAAATATAACTAGTGGAACCCGTTGCCACATGATGTTGCTGATGTATCCTTCCTATAGAAGATTCGAGAACCCGTTGCCACATGTTGTTGCTGATGTATCCTTCCTATAGAAGATACGAGGCTGCCTCTCCTTTTTATGTATTAGGGCGCAAAGGTTTAGGTGCGAAGTAGGAACCGCTGATGGAATAAAATACTTGTGTGCACATATCTTAACCAGGAGTAGGAACAAGCCTTAAACTTCTTGAAATGATAATTCATTCTATATAATCCGGAATGCAGAAGATGACGATGTTGTTAAGGGTGTCGCTGAAAAAGATGTGGCTTTGCGAACATTGCATGAAGCAGTCCACCATTCCATCGAAACTTGCAGTCTTCACAACTCTCACTGGGACAATGCTAGATTACGCTTGTGCTGTTAACACTGTATCTCCTACAAAAAATGTACAGTACTGTCAGCAATCATGCAGAAATACATTTCATATTTGTATGCATTTTAATGAAACAAGGTAAACAAGAGGTAAGCACAGATAAACTGGTGCCTTGCAGAAAATGAAAGCGAGCACCTAGATGTTTCCATTTTTTATTAAAACAATAAGCGAGTGGAACGGCTTACTGCACAACGTTTCTCGTATGCCCTCTGCTTAATGATTTGTGCACGCCTTGAGACCTTACCTGTGATAAAGCGTCTATTTCCTTTTGAAGCTACTTTAATTTGTTTCTATGGTGCTTTATGAACTTAACCACTTATCTTGCTCCACCGCCCGCCCTTCGAAGTCCGGATTTTTTCTTTTTTGTTGACTGTGCGCTTTCTTTCATGCCTGCCTCTCAGCCAAAGCTCTGCGTTGCTTTGGCGTTGTCCATTGCAACTCAACCCAGTTCTTGATGTATGAACTCACTCCTGCTCTGACTTGCAAAAGATTGATAAGTGTGCCTAATAAATAAATGAACAAATTAAATTAAAATGACTGGGAGTGCTGACTCAATTTGAACCGAGATAAATTTTAAAAGCCTGCCATTTGTATAGCAATAAGTTCAAGGAAATTTTAGCTATTATATGCGAAACTGAGACTTTGCTTTGATCTTTGGCATTTCAAGAATTGTAGAAACCACGAATCTCAGAGACACCGCGTCACCTCCTACCACCAGTGATCCCACCCAACAATCACTTATACAGCAAGCCCTTTGTGGATCAGGTCAACATCTCTCAGTTTTCGATCGTCAACAATCCACCTGACTTACACCTACGACTCCGTTCCGTTACAGTACAAACAGATGAACATGAAAGGAAAGGTAAATACGATTACATATAGACTTTACCGTGTTAGGGGTGTGTAACATTTCAAGTTTGAGAAAACAGAGCACGAAATGTGTATGCAAATCCATAGGGCCGGAACAGCCCCGGTTATCGTTCTCCTTGTAGCCTACCAGAGCACTCGTGTTCTGTTGCAGCTCTAAGAGCTTTATCTGGTTGCGCAATCAGTAGTTTTTGACTTTATTTCCCATCTTCTTTCCTGTATTTCTTATCTCATAACTCGCTCCTTTTCACATATGATGAGCACCAGATTTCAGCCGCTTATTCATTGGCCCTGGAGACCTGTCTAGCTTCTTTAGCGATGCATTCATCTGCCTTCGACACCTTCTTATTTTTGTGCACGCCTTCATAAAGCTGGTGTCCTAAAAAAGTATACGTTTACGAAGCATTACTTGTTTTTGTTATCCCTCTATAATTTGAGTTTTCTATATACGGGCGCTGAAAAATTAGTTATTACTCTTGCTCATCAAAGCAAACCAGAGCGTTCTTCCAACCTGACAATCACCAGCTCCGGTTTCCACGCTTCTCTAATGTTCTATGCTCTGCTTCTATTTATAGTAGTCAAAAACGTAGGCGATTCTCACCGTCGAGGCAGACATGTTTGATCTGTGCTGTCAGCCATTGCCCTATCACAACATAGTCCAATAAATAGTTTTTATATAGTCACTCGTCTCGCACTCTGCGGGTTGAATCCAGGCTTGTCTTGAAAATACACGCGAAAATATTATTCTTGCTCACAGACTACGATCATGTAACCAGGCATGTCTTGAAACCCTTGTTCTTCCCTTGAACCACATTAATTGGTTCGCCTCGCTTACGGAAGCGCGCAAGATGTGATCACATCAAAATGTTCGTACAGAATTTCAAAGTAGAAACGACTTAATCACGAGGCTAAGATGCTTCAATCGCCCTTATTTTCTAGGGCACTGCAGCCGCCGCAATATTCCCGAAGCTCCGACGAAAACAATATACTTACCTCTTCCTCTTTAAAGCTAGTCGTTTAAATTTACGGCAGCTGCATAACAGCATCATTGCCTAAGCTCACCATCAACATAAAATATGTGGTTTTTCAGCCTGCATTTTCTTCATTGTTATACATGTTCCGGTCAGTTTCGCTGTTGTCAACCAATATGTCCCCCCCTTATGTAATGCCTTCGGCCCTTTAAGAAAACAATAAATGAAATGAAATGAATTTAGAGCCATATCGTATGCATGACAGCGGGTAGGCATTTTTAATCGGCTCTCTTGCCTATATTTGCCTAACAGAGTCAAGAGATTACAAATAGCGTGTGGAGTGCACGTGGAGCCTATATCTCCGAGCGGTTTACCTTTAAACCGCTGCCAGATGTGTATTTCTTGACATAAAATTATCCTTCTGTACGCTCATTGTCTCTTTCCCAAAGCAGATATTCATTTTAAGCTGTTTTCTTCTGGAACACATGAGGTTATGCGGCTTAGCACTGTAAATTAGCGTTTAGTTCTGTATGAGACAAGCGTGCATTACATGTCAGTCATGTTGACCTGTCCTTCAAATTAAAGTTTGCAGCTTTGCGGTGCCGTCTCTCTGAAACTTGACTTCTTTCGCTTTATGTGACTCATATAAAGCACTTTGATCCTGTTAGACATGTGCAAATCAGGCTTTGTTTTGCTCACGTCTAATATCTGAATTCGACGCACGCTTCTTTGAGTTGCACCAGCTCTTATTCTTCTTTGAGGATGTTCTGCGAACGCATTAAAATTCTCCTTCTGTCTTTCTTTGCCTGAAGAAGATATCGATGATAGAAATGTGTATAAAGGGTAGACGTCCGAAGATGCAAGCTCCACGGAATTACACCCACACGAAAAAATATTTTCATTAACTCAAGCTCAACCTCTTTCAATGTCATAATGAAGAGATGAAAGCCCACCATAATTTGCTAGCAGCTCAGTGTAACCATGTCCGAATATTCGCATTGCAGTCACGCAAATTATTTTCTATTGCAAAGAGCAAACATGCATTTCTCTTGCCTTACGGAAAAACGCTGTGTGAGCCGGGTAAAAGAAATGGCTACCTCCAAACAGTTTATACACCATCTTCATGCCTTTCCGGAACAGAAGAACTGTGTCACCACCTTTCTAAGATGTAGTCCGATCTGTGTTGCACCGTGGAGCAAGGAAGAATACCACAATGTGTGAGGTAAACTAATAATTTTGTAGGCATCAAAGAATTTTTCTTCATGGCAAAACAGTGGGGGAAAACAACATATTATCTTCGATGAGTTATTATATTATTGCCAAATTTTCTGGCCAAACTTCGATGTGTTGTCATGTTGTACAGTAGTGCGTAGCCTTTTCTGGTAAAAAAAAATCATTTTGTCGAGGTCTGATAACATACGTTGTCCTAGCGATTCAGTTTTTAGATTGCACACTTGACAATTAATGCGCTGTGGTGCCCGATAATTTTGAACCAAAGTTCCGTCGCTCGCATCCTCTGCAAATCAAAGGCGCATCTGATCGGCGCAGCGCATTGTAACTTCCCTACCCGACGACCAGCGAAAACCGGCCTGGACATACTCTTGGCAGCATGAACCCTTGCGGTGTGATGTGATTGGACACTATTCCGCGAACCTGCGGCTGCAATCGTCGGCACACTACCGAGGCTAAAAAAAGCAAGGCAGTAGTTCGTAGGGAAAGCTCAGAAAGAGAGACAAAGCGATCGCGTAATCGTTGGAGGAAACCTTGACGCTAAGGGCATTTATGTTGCTTGCCCTTGGTGTCAGAGCTTTCTAGATTCATGTAAATATTTTTTGTAGACCCAGTTTTGGTTTCCTTAGCCGTCATTTTTGAGCACCTCGCTTCCGGCTCCATCGAAGCCGCATTGAATGCATGGAACTAGGCCGCAATGCATAAATTGTTACAATGTCACTACAACTTTCGCAACGGTGGGGTGACAGGCCGGTGGGGTGACAAGTCGCATCCGAACATATCACGCAAAAGCAAGTTGGCTTCCGTTGAACAACGAACGCAGGCCTACATTTATTTCCTTATAGGCACTGATTGAGCAGCGCGCTCAATATGTTCGACAGATAAAAGAACGATCTAATTGTTCTTCACCCGCGAAGCGAATCCACGACGCCGGGAGCGGCGGCGATGAGTCCGAGAGCTGAGAGGTATGGCGGAAGGATTTTTGTGGAGACAGATTCATCGCTCACGCGAGAGAAAGGATGCGATAACGAGATTCAAAAACAATCGCCGAGGCGCACTGAGTGCGAGTGCGTAACAAGCATGAAAGAAATATCCATGGCTGTGGTGAATTCGCAAGGGTCGTATAGCGGGAGAAGGCTGTACAAATAAAAAATCGAGATTTTAAAAGTAATGAGTGCATACAATTCATATGCAATGAAAGCGATTCTTGAGCATGTGGGGCTGCGGCAACGAAAAGCCAAAAGAGAGAGCATATTTTAAAAAGCAATATTTCTGAATCTTTCTTAAAAGCCCCGTCCTTAATTCATTGTCGAAACTGTTCAGTTCGCAATAGCACTCCGAATTTACCAATGCAAGGTCAGACATTGAACAGCCATTATCTACTCATTACATTCACTAATTGTGACACTATATTGAAATACGCTTCTTGATGCTCAAAACAGTCATTTCAGAAATATGGCTATAATAAGCCGCAAGTTTGTTGTCCACCATATTCTTAGGAAAATGAAGTAGGTTACTGCACTGGGAATCAATGCGACCTGAAGGAGTCCCACTAATTTGGCCTCGGCGTTGTCTAATCATGACCTATCCTGTCATATTACTTGTACGAATATGAACCTACCCTAAGCTCTTGTGTGATATCAGGGAAGCTAGATATGAGTGCTCAGCAAAGCCGGAATACATTGTTCTTTTTTATAAGATTGCCAGAAACCCAATCGCGCTTTGTCCGGAAGTGAAAGAGCCAATTCATTTAAAATACCTTCTCAACGCTCACAATCCGGCTCACGCTCACAATTTAAATCTGTTTAAGTTATAACCAACTTTCAGTTGACGTAAAATGTACCATTTGCCAGTGCTGTTTAAGCGTAAAACAAAACGCTGTTGCTGTTTAAAGGCTGCATTAATACAACCAAACTTTTAGCTTGTACGGTCCTTACTGCTAAAGGACGCTGATACTGTGCTGTTTTCTCACACTGAGACATGCAAAACGCACATTAAAAGGGCACAAAAGAAAGCGTTTAGATTCCTCAATAATGCTTGCAGTAAGCCTCTGCTTTTCACCTTAATGTACGACCTTGTCTTTCAATGCTTCAGATGTGCTTGAAACTACACAACATACAAATTATGTACAGCGTTGTCAACGATAATAAAAAAGTGACATTTCCTATTACCATGCAATTTGACGAATGAAGCAAATCGAGAGGATAGCACAGCAACGCAATCTTGTAGCCTAAATATAAAACTCAAGCTCTACGGCTTTTCATTTTTCCACAAAAATATAACTAGTGGAACCCGTTGCCACATGATGTTGCTCATGTATCCTTCCTATAGAAGATACGAGGCTGCCTCTCCTTTTTATGTATTAGGGCGCAAAGGTTTAGGTGCGAAGTAGGAACCGCTGATGGAATAAAATACTTGTGTGCACATATCTTAACCAGGAGTAGGAACAAGCCTTAAACTTCTTGAAATGATAATTCATTCTATATAATCCGGAATGCAGAAGATGACGATGTTGTTAAGGGTGTCGCTGAAAAAGATGTGGCTTTGCGAACATTGCATGAAGCAGTCCACCATTCCATCGAAACTTGCAGTCTTCACAACTCTCACTGGGACAATGCTAGATTACGCTTGTGCTGTTAACACTGTATCTCCTACAAAAAATGTACAGTACTGTCAGCAATCATGCAGAAATACATTTCATATTTGTATGCATTTTAACGAAACAAGGTAAACAAGAGGTAAGCACAGATAAACTGGTGCCTTGCAGAAAATGAAAGCGAGCACCTAGATGTTTCCATTTTTTATTAAAACAATAAGCGAGTGGAACGGCTTACTGCACAACGTTTCTCGTATGCCCTCTGCTTAATGATTTGTGCACGCCTTGAGACCTTACCTGTGATAAAGCGTCTATTTCCTTTTGAAGCTACTTTAATTTGTTTCTATGGTGCTTTATGAACTTAACCACTTATCTTGCTCCACCGCCCGCCCTTCGAAGTCCGGATTTTTTCTTTTTTGTTGACTGTGCGCTTTCTTTCATGCCTGCCTCTCAGCCAAAGCTCTGCGTTGCTTTGGCGTTGTCCATTGCAACTCAACCCAGTTCTTGATGTATGAACTCACTCCTGCTCTGACTTGCAAAAGATTGACAAGTGTGCCTAATAAATAAATGAACAAATTAAATTAAAATGACTGGGAGTGCTGACTCAATTTGAACCGAGATAAATTTTAAAAGCCTGCCATTTGTATAGCAATAAGTTCAAGGAAATTTTAGCTATTATATGCGAAACTGAGACTTTGCTTTGATCTTTGGCATTTCAAGAATTGTAGAAACCACGAATCTCAGAGACACCGCGTCACCTCCTACCACCAGTGATCCCACCCAACAATCACTTATACAGCAAGCCCTTTGTGGATCAGGTCAACATCTCTCAGTTTTCGATCGTCAACAATCCACCTGACTTACACCTACGACTCCGTTCCGTTACAGTACAAACAGATGAACATGAAAGGAAAGGTAAATACGATTACATATAGACTTTACCGTGTTAGGGGTGTGTAACATTTCAAGTTTGAGAAAACAGAGCACGAAATGTGTATGCAAATCCATAGGGCTGGAACAGCCCCGGTTATCGTTCTCCTTGTAGCCTACCAGAGCACTCGTGTTCTGTTGCAGCTCTAAGAGCTTTATCTGGTTGCGCAATCAGTAGTTTTTGACTTTATTTCCCATCTTCTTTCCTGTATTTCTTATCTCATAACTCGCTCCTTTTCACATATGATGAGCACCAGATTTCAGCCGCTTATTCATCGGCCCTGGAGACCTGTCTAGCTTCTTTAGCGATGCATTCATCTGCCTTCGACACCTTCTTATTTTTGTGCACGCCTTCATAAAGCTGGTGTCCTAAAAAAGTATACGTTTACGAAGCATTACTTGTTTTTTTTATCCCTCTATAATTTGAGTTTTCTATATACGGGCGCTGAAAAATTAGTTATTACTCTTGCTCATCAAAGCAAACCAGAGCGTTCTTCCAACCTGACAATCACCAGCTCCGGTTTCCACGCTTCTCTAATGTTCTATGCTCTGCTTCTATTTATAGTAGTCAAAAACGTAGGCGATTCTCACCGTCGAGGCAGACATGTTTGATCTGTGCTGTCAGCCATTGCCCTATCACAACATAGTCCAATAAATAGTTTTTATATAGTCACTCGTCTCGCACTCTGCGGGTTGAATCCAGGCTTGTCTTGAAAATACACGCGAAAATATTATTCTTGCTCACAGACTACGATCATGTAACCAGGCATGTCTTGAAACCCTTGTTCTTCCCTTGAACCACATTAATTGGTTCGCCTCGCTTACGGAAGCGCGCAAGATGTGATCACATCAAAATGTTCGTACAGAATTTCAAAGTAGAAACGACTTAATCACGAGGTTAAGATGCTTCAATCGCCCTTATTTTCTAGGGCACTGCAGCCGCCGCAATATTCCCGAAGCTCCGACGAAAACAATATACTTACCTCTTCCTCTTTAAAGCTAGTCGTTTAAATTTACGGCAGCTGCATAACAGCATCATTGCCTAAGCTCACCATCAACATAAAATATGTGGTTTTTCAGCCTGCATTTTCTTCAATGTTATGCATGTTCCGGTCAGTTTCGCTGTTGTCAACCAATATGTCCCCCCCTTAAGTAATGCCTTCGGCCCTTTAAGAAAACAATAAATGAAATGAAATGAATTTTGAGCCATATCGTATGCATGTCAGCGGGTAGGCATTTTTAATCGGCTCTCCTGCCTATATTTGCCTAACAGAGTCAAGAGATTACAAATAGCGTGTGGAGTGCTCGAGGAGCCTATATCTCCGAGCGGTTTACCTTTAAACCGCTGCCAGATGTGTATTTCTTGACATAAAGTTATCCTTCTGTACGCTCATTGTCTCTTTCCCAAAGCAGATATTCATTTTAAGCTGTTTTCTTCTGGAACACATGAGGTTATGCGGCTTAGCACTGTAAATTAGCGTTTAGTTCTGTATGAGACAAGCGTGCATTACATGTCAGTCATGTTGACCTGTCCTTCAAATTAAAGTTTGCAGCTTTGCGGTGCGTCTCTCTGAAACTTGACTTCTTTCGCTTTATGCGACTCATATAAAGCACTTTGATCCTGTTAGACATGTGCAAATCCGGCTTTGTTTTGCTCACGTCTAATATCTGAATTCGACGCAAGCTTCTTTGAGTTGCACCAGCTCTTATTCTTCTTCGAGGATGTTCTGCGAACGCATTAAAGTTCTCCTTCTGTCTTTCTTTGCCTGAAGAAGATATCGATGATAGAAATGTGTATAAAGGGTAGAGGTCCGAAGATGCAAGCTCCACGGAATTACACCCACACGAAAAAATATTTTCATTAACTCAAGCTCAACCTCTTTCAATGTCATAATGAAGAGATGAAAGCCCACCATAATTTGCTAGCAGCTCAGTGTAACCATGTCCGAATATTCGCATTGCAGTCACGCAAATTATTTTCTATTGCAAAGAGCAAACATGCATTTCTCTTGCCTTACGGAAAAACACTGTGTGAGCCGGGTAAAAGAAATGGCTACCTCCAAACAGTTTATACACCATCTTCATGCCTTTCCGGAACAGAAGAACTGTGTCACCACCTTTCTAAGATGTAGTCCGATGTGTGCTGCACCGTGGAGCAAGGAAGAATACCACAAAGTGTGAGGTAAACTAATAATTTTGTAGGCATCAAAGAATTTTTCTTCATTGCAAAACAGAGGAGGAAAACAACATATTATCTTCGAAGAGTTATTATATTATTGCCAAATTTTCTGGCCAAACTTCGATGTGTTGTCATGTTGTACAGTAGTGCGTAGCCTTTTCTGGTAAAAAAAAAATCATTTTGTCGAGGTCTGATAACATACGTTGTCCTAGCGATTCAGTTTTGAGATTGCACACTTGACAATTAATGCGCTGGGGTGCCGGATAATTTTGGACCAAAGTTCCGTCGCTCGCATCCTCTGCAAATCAAAGGCGCATCTGATCGGCGCAGCGCATTGTAACTTCCGTACCCGACGACCAGCGAAAACCGGCCTTGACATACTCTTGGCAGCATGAACGCTTGCGGTGTGATGTGATTGGACACTATTCCGCGAACCTGCGGCTGCAATCGTCGGCACACTACCGAGGCTATAAAAAGCAAGGCAGTAGTTCGTAGGGAAAGCTCAGAAAGAGAGACAAAGCGATCGCTTCATCGTTGGAGGAAACCTTGACGCTAAGGGCATTTATGTTGCTTCCCCTTGGTGTCAGAGCTTTCTAGATTCATGTAAATATTTTTTGTAAACCCAGTTTTGGTTTCCTTAGCCGTCATTTTTGAGCACCTCGCTTCCGGCTGCATCGAAGCCGCATTGAATGCATGGAACTAGGCCGCAATGCATTAATTGTTACAATGTCACTACAACTTTCGCAACGGTGGGGTGACAGGCCGGTGGGGTGACAAGTCGCATCCGAACATATCACGCAAAAGCAAGTTGGCTTCCGTTGAACAACGAACGCAGGCCTACATTTATTTCCTTATAGGCACTGATTGAGCAGCGCGCTCAATATGTTCGACAGATAAAAGAACGATCTAATTGTTCTTCACCCGCGAAGCGAATCCACGACGCCGGGAGCGGCGGCGATGAGTCCGAGAGCTGAGAGGTATGGCGGAAGGATTTTTGTGGAGACAGATTCATCGCTCACGCGAGAGAAAGGATGCGATAACGAGATTCAAAAACAATCGCCGAGGCGCACTGAGTGCGAGTGCGTAACAAGCATGAAAGAAATATCCATGGCTGTGGTGAATTCGCAAGGGTCGTATAGCGGGAGAAGGCTGTACAAATAAAAAATTGAGATTTTAAAAGTAATTAGTGCATACAATTCATATGCAATGAAAGCGATTCTTGAGCATGTGGGGCTGCGGCAACGAAAAGCCAGAAGTGAGGGCATATATTAAAAAGGAACATTTCTGGATCTTTCTTAAAAGCCCCATCCTAAATTCATTGTCGAACCTGTTCATTTCGCAATAGCACTCCGAATTTACCAATTCAAGGTCACACATTGAAGAGGCGTTGTCTGCTCACTACATAAACTATTTGTGACACTGTATGGAAATACGCTTCTTGATGCTCAAAACAATCATTTGTGAAATATGGTTATAATGAATCGGAAGACTGTTTTCTACCGTATTCTTAGGAAAATAAAGTCGTTTGCTGCACTGGGAATCAATGTGAACTAAAGCAGTCCAGGTCATTTGCCCTCGGCGATCTCCAATCATGACTTTTGCTTTCATATTTCTTGTACGAATATGACCCTACTCTAAGCTCTCGCGTGATATCAGGGAAGCTAAATGGAAGGGCTCAGCGAAGCCGATATGCATTGCTCTTTTTTACAAGATTGCGAAAAAACCAATCCCACTTTGTCCGCAAGTGAATGAGCTAGATCTTATAAAATGCCGCTGTGACGCTCCCAATTTGTGTTTTATGCATTGCTCAATTGCAAGACTCAATTAAACACTTATTTTCAGCAATGCAATAGGTATATTTTAATAAAGCGCTAAAAATCTTTACTTTTGTTCCTAGTACTTAAAGTTCAATTGATAGTACGTTGCATCTGATGAAGAAGAATCGTATATTTCATATCGAGGACATGGTGAGATTCATGACCATACTATCGCCGCACTAGTATAATGAAAAATACTAAAATCTGCTCTCAGCAGCTTGAAATACTATTATGCTTCGACCACACCATCACTATGTTGTGCACTACTTGTGAAGCCTGTGGTAGTAGATTGCCTTTTACTTAAAGGTGGGGCTTTCTGCTGCCAATTCACGACGCTTTTAGTGTGACCGTAAACAAGCCGATTGTAGGAAACTGGTTACCGCATTCTGCTCTCTCTTTATATTCATCCTGCAAAATTTCAACCTCTAACAAGCAGGTATCCAGAATGCAACCTGGTGCTTGAAGTTTTCCGCAGTAAGCGTTTACCAACTTGCGCACTTCTCTTCCCTATGGGCCTTTATCTTCCTTAACACGACAGGAACCATGGTACTGCATTTACGACACTCAAAAACAAGCCAATGGTGATAACATATTAAAAAAAAAACACTGAACTGTTAAAAATGTCTAATGCGATTTTTGAATGTGAGCGGTTGTGTGACAGCAAAAGCTTCTAACAGACGTGTTTTTTTGTTTTTTATATTTTTTTATCGGAAAGCCAGACGGCCGTAGGTGATTCCGCAGTTACACAGGACACCACTGACATACTGACGTGGGTTTCAGTTGGTGTACGTCAAATGGAAAGTTGAGATAGATGGTACGTCTTTGCAGGTGCTACAGCGTAAAAAGGATGAAAGCCGAAATGGAAGAGCACGCGGACGAGTGCTTATTAAAGAATCACCCCGAAAAAACCACCTAAGGCAGCCTGGGCGGATGCCCAAGCCAAAAAGCCGCTGTTCCCCTTCCACTCTCTTTCCTCGCCCCCTTTTTCCATCCGTTCTTAATGGCACGTTGGTGGCGGCAATTTGGTGTCATCGGCGGAGAGAATATGCGCGGCGCCTGCAGGAAGCCGTCCAAGAGAGGATCGCAGAGCGGCTAAAAATCAATGGGAAAACATGCGCAATTGCTTATGGTGTGATGTTTGGACAGAAAGTGCCAATGGAGGAATGCGTCGTGAGAGGAGAGGGCGAGAACGATGAATTCAGTGGTGTAGGAGACGCCTTGAATGAAGAAGCGCGCGGCGCACGTTGCTAGAAGCGGAAGGTGTTCACAGCTAGCGGTTCAAATCAAAATCCCAAAAAGAAGAGAAGTCAGACTTTTCACGTTACGCCACAGCTTGGAACTAATGATGGACACTTTAGCACCTGTGCCCAAAACTGTCTTAACACCTATACCTTTAACAGTCCCTTCAATTCCCAAGCTTTGGGAACGCCTCAAGTCACAGGCATTTGTGCGGAAGAGACGGGGCCACCACTCATTTGAATTTATTACGCAGTAAAGGTTCAGATGCCAAGTGAGAATTCATCATAAAACAAAAGAAATAAGTTTTCGTGCCTTATCGTCGTGTGCAAAAAAAATTAAATCTGTTTCAAGTTATAACTGACTTTCAGTTGACGTAAAATGTACCTTTTGACGGTGCTGTTTAAGCGTCACAGAGAACGCTGTTGCAGCTGAAACAGTGCATAAAGCTCGGCACAATTACAACCAAACATTTAATATTCACAGTCTTTTTTCGCGCACTGCTAAACGACACTGAAACCGGGCTGTATTATTAAACTGACACAAGCACAACTTACATTAAAAGGGCACAAATGTAAGCGCTTAGATTTCTTTACATTGCTTCCAGTAAGTGTCTGTTTTTCACCTCAGTATATGATTTCGTCTTCCAATGCTTGAGATGCGCCTGAAACTACACAAGCTACAAGTTATGTACAGCATTGTCAACTATAAAAAAGTAACATTTCCTATTACCATGCATTTTAGCGAATGAAGGAAAGTGACAGATTAGGACCGCAACACAATCTGGTAGCCGAAATATAAAACCCAAACTCTACCGCTTTTCAATTTTCCACAGAACTATACCTAAGTGGAAACCCTTCCCACGTGATGTTTCTGATGTGTCCTTCGTTTGGAAGATACAGGGCTGCCTCTTCTTTTTATGCATTAGGCTGCAAAGCTTTAGGTGCGAAGTAGCAACCGGCGATGGAACAAATTACGTGAGAGCAAATACCCTATCCTGGAGTAGGAAGAAGCCTAAAACTTCTTGAAATGATAACTGACTCTAAATTAATGTGGAATGCACAAGCTGTCTCTGTTGTTAAGGGTTTCGCTGAGAAATATATGGCTTTGCGAACATTGCATGAATCAGTGCACCATTCCATCGAAACTTGCAGTCTTCACAACTCAAGTTGGGACAATGCTAGATTATGCTTATGCTGTTAAAACTCCATCTGCTGGAAATAATGAACAGTATTTTCAGCAATCATGCAGAAATACCTTTCATACTCCTGTGCATTTTAAAGAAACAAATAAAACAACAGGTAAGCACAGCAAAACGTGCGCCATGTGGAAAGTGAATCCGAACGCCTAGACATTTCCTTTTTTTCTTAAAACCATAAGCGAGTGGAACGGCTTACTGCACGACTTTTCTCATAAACATTCTGCTCAATAATTTGTATCGGCCGTGAGACCTTACTTGTGATAAAGCGCGTATTTCCTTGTGAAGCCACTTTTTAGCTTCTATGATGCGTTTTGAACTTAACCATTTATATTGCTCCACCACCCGCCCTTTCACTTGCAGATTTGCATTTTTTGTTGAACGTGCTCTTTCTTTCATGCCTGCCACTCGGTGAAAGGCTGTGCTTTCCTTGGGCGTTGTGCAATGCAACTCAACCCAGATCTTGACATATGCACTAACTTCTGCTGTGGCTGCCAAAAGATTGACATGAGTATTTATTAAATAAATAACAAATAGATTCAAACGACTGGGAGTGCTGACTCAGTCTGAACGGAGACAATTTTTGAACGCCTGTCATTTGTATAGCAATAAGTTTAGGAAACTTTAGCTATTACATGCGAAAATAAAACATTGTTTTGATCATTCCCTAGTAGCACAACCGTAGCTCGGAATTGTGGGCCCTCGTGGGCCCGACACGGGCAGCCCATGGGGGCCCGATGTGGGATATGTGCGGGATTTGCAACTGGGCATCGTGCGGGACCCACAGGGCAGCCCAGTGGGCTTGCTACATAGGACCAGCAGGGGACTCCTATGGTCTGCATGCATAAACACGATAAAGGGGGCTTTCCTCGGTCCTTTGTGGGACCCATAGGGGCAGTAATGGGCTTCTCAGAGGGTACCTCCAGGGAGGCTTAGGCGGCTGTGCAGCGGGGACCCACATGGGCTAGCCCATGCTCGGCACACATGGGCAAGCCCAAGTCCGGCCAACAGGCAAACACACATAGACCACGAACGAGACAAGACACACACCAGCGCTGAATTCAGCACTGGTGTTTGTTTCCTCTCTCTTTCTTAGTCTTGGTGTGTTCGCGCTGTTGAACCACCATTATGAATATGCACTAATTAGCCCAATTTGGAATTCTTCCACAGGCTAAACAGTGCACTTTTGCTTCTCAACCAGTTTTCCTTGGGACGATCGCTCCCCCGCCCCATTTCTTCTTGTTAGAGACACCTCGGTGGGTGGTATCTTTTGCCCATCGAACCAGAAACACGAGCTGTGATGCATTCCGGGAAAGGTCTCTTGGACAGTCGCAGGTATTAAGCAACAGCTGAAGGAGCTGGTTCAGGAGAAATCCCGGCTCCGCCCGTCGGAAAAAAACTCCAAATTCCTGTAAATAGAAAACGAAAATAGCCCCACTGCGCCAGGTGGGCAAGTAACGCGTATGCCACGAAGGTTTTTGTTTCTTCTTTATTCCCGTAGGCAACGAAGGGTAATTGCTTCAGGCGTGTTTGAGGGACACCCATCGAACGCGTGGTCAGGTGTATTGCTTAGTAACCTGTGTTTGGGATGTGTTCTGGTTTGACAGTAATGAAAAAAAAAAACAAATATTGGTGTGGTGTATGGGGGCTTAACGTCCCAAAGCGACTCAGGCTATTAGGGACGATGTAGTGAAGGGCTTCGGAAATTTGGACCACCTGGGGTTCTTTAACGTGCAAAGACATCGAACAGTACACGGGGCTCTAGAATTTCGCCTTCATCGAAATTCGCCCGCCACAGCCGGGATCGAACCTGCGTCTTTCGGGTCAGCAGCCGAGCGCTGTAACCATTAAGCCACCGCGGAGCCAGATAAATATTATTATGCTAATTACGCGTCAGAAATTGGACGGAATGAAAAGGGGTGTTATGGTACTTCAGTGTACTGGAACAAATGGTGTGTATGTGTAGAAATTATGTAGTATCTCGTGCTCTGTAAGCTAGATAAGGATTGATGATAGGCAATCGATAATTGGAATTGTAATCGACAATCGTTATCGGTAAAGTGATTGTGGATTGGTAATCGCTAAGAAATAAGAAAAGGAAAAAAAGAGGAAAAGGAGCTACCGAGAATCTCACACAGCGGAAGTTGTACGTCAGATTACTTAAAAAGAGATAATGCGTGCAAAAAAAAGACTGTAGGAAAGATCAGGCACGGACAAGCCAGGCATCTCATGACGCCTGGCCCTGAGCATTGTTAATGCTCAGTATCGTTAATGCAGCTCACGCCTTTCGTATTTGAATCAATATTGTGTTGACTTTGTGTGTCGTAACATTGTTGGTGTGTAAAGAGGTTGCTCGGACGATTCTAATTCTTGCTTGGTGATCCTCCTTTATTTACGGCACATTCTGCAGCATCGATGCGATGCGTGATGTTTGTTCAGGGCCTTGAGCCGCTTCCCCTCAGGACGCTCGTCGCTGACTACGCTCGCACGTATGCACCATATGCCTATGTAAAGAAATAATACGCACCACAAAACTAATTTTAGTCTTGTTACCATGAACGGCAACAAATTTCGGTATGTATCTAAGAGAAAATTTTTCGGTATTTTGTCTCTCTACGCTGTGCAATCAAAAACTCGCTGGTTCAAAAAAAGACACCGAAAACCTAGAAAGTTTCTGTTGACGCCGAGCATATAACCGAGACGGCATCAGTACTCAGAGAACAGAGTGGTTTGAAATGCGTACTTACGTTCTAGCAGTACGACGTCGCCGTCATAAAATCCGCCTTCACCGCCGTGGTCTCCACCGCTCAAATGTCAGTAAATGTTACTGTTCACCACTCACGTCTTTCGGAGCGAAGTTACTCAACACTGAGATAAGGACGACAGGGTTCCACCATACTTGCACTGGACGTACGCATGGAAGGCGATGTCATCTTCGATCGTGGATTGATCAAGCAACACGAGGAAAGGCACAAAAAACTGTATAACACAAATTCAACGAGGACTAGCGAGAGCCAGCGTGTCTTCGCAGCATCCTTCATCCCTTGACACTCAACCCAACCGCAGGAGAGAAGAAAAACCTGTTCCAAACAAATGCAGGAAAGGCGGGGGAGCACTTCTGCATAACGTCACCGCGCAGCGACCGGACACAGTCAACAAATAGAATCGGAGCCCCCTCTCCACGTCATAGAAGCGTCGCGGGGAGTGTGGTCGGGAGGGCGGCTTAAAATGTTCGGTAGCGGGTTGTCGAGTGAGTGCTTCCGCGTATTTCGGGGAAGGGGGCTGGGAGGAACAGGACAGACGCAGAGGAGTCCTCGGGGAAGGAACAAATGCAGACAGAAAAACCAGGGTTGAGCAGGTTTTTTTTTTTTTTTGAGAGCGGACCCAGGAAAAGCAGGGAAGGCGGTGGTGAGAGGAAAGAAAAAACTTGAAAAAAAAAATGTTTGCGCAAAGAGAGGTTACTCAGTAGAATGTAAACATGGGTCACTGACCACGTCAAAGAGCGGGTTAGTTGACGTTTCGGAACCGCTACGGGTCTCTTGTTCACAATGAATAACCGGCCGATTAAGATGCAGCTTATGTAGCTTTGACCAGTCGACGTAATGATTTTGCGTAAGCCGGGTGAAGATTTCCTCTGGTTCTGTTGATAGTGTTCGGCGTCGATTGGATTATCAGGGATTGCAAGTGCAGCCGGGCTGATAGGTTTCTTCTTTAGCAACGATTTCCACGTCATCCCAAGTGATCTCATGCCCCTCTTTTTGGGCGTGTTCTGCCACAGCACTTGACGCCGTCCGGATTTTTGTGACATCATTTCGGTGCTCTTTTACCCGCCTTGGCAGATTTCCGGTCTCTCCGATGTAGTCGGAGTTGCAATTGTCACAGGGTATCTTATAGACGATGCCCGGGAACTTTGAACGCGGCAGAGCATCTTTCACGTTCAAATGTTCATCGCGCAATTTGCTTGTCGGTACGTGGGCGATAAGTACACTGTGTTTCTTGAAGACTCGTGCCAGAGCTTCGCTTATGCCTGGGATGTAAGGAATCGCCGCGCGTTTCGGTCTTGATGACGATGCTGCACTTCGTGTGGGTTTCGGGTGTGAATGCTTGTCAGTCTGACACTTGGACACGCTTTCAATAAACTTCTTCGGGTAGCCGTTCTTTTCCAAGTCCTTCCTGATAGTTTCGAGTTCCTGATTGAGGCTGTGCTCATCGAAACATGTGCGGAGTGCCCGGTTCAAAAGTGAAGCCACGACTGAGCGTTTGTGGGCTAATGAGTGCACCGATTTGAAATCAAGGTACATAAGCTGCATCTCAAAGCTACATGAGCTGCATCTTAATCGGCCGGTTATTCAATGTGAAAAAGGAACCTGTAGCGGTTCCGAAACGTCAACTAACCCCTTTTTTGACGTGGTCAGTGACCGAAGTTTACATTTTACTATGCCACTACCTGACCAGACGGGATTCCGTCAAACCCTGGATTACAGAGAGGTTACTAGTTTGTCGTTTCTAGAGGAGTTTGTTTTTATTTTGTTCTCTCTAGCACCGTACCTTTTCGCTAGCCCGAACTGTCGCGCTTAAGGGAACACCCCAAGATGCCGGCTCCGTTGAGTTAACCTTTTCCTGTTCGTCGATATAAATGTTCTCGTCGATTTGATATTAGTATCTCTTCCTGATAGGGTGAAGGGTGGGGCCGCTCGCGATGGCGCTTGGCCAAGTTGCGTTATCAATGTGCGATCACTTGACGAAGAAGAAGCGCAAAGAATGCCTGCACAAAAACCAACAATTTTGTGACTTGATCGATGCGTCGCTACAGACTGCTGCTAGCGGACATTAAGAAAGGTGCTGCAATGAACGCGACAGTAACAAACCTTTTGCAGCCTCTGGCGTAGTCGCCGGAGGCTCGCTATGTTCATCAACCAGTCATGAATTCCATGCGCCACAGGTTGCATGGAGACGACGAAAGCGCTTGCAGTGCTGTCGTAATTGATGTGCATTGAAACAAACAAGAAACCTTATGCTAGCAGCTTTCTCCGCGGTGACCGTAGCACACCAGAAAAACAATGCAATGCGATAGGCGCAAAACAAGCACGAACAAATCTCAGAAGCGGGTTCTTTTGTTATTACGACGTTCAAAGAGCAGCTCTTCGTCAGAGCGAAACGTGCAAGGTCTTGCTATTTTGGCACGCTTAACCCTTTTACCTCTGATGTAGGATATGCAGGCAGACTAAATGCGAGAATGTCAACTCTTCCCGTGTACAACTAATGTACATGGGACTGTGGATAGGTTTTGCCCGGCAACTCGCTAACGCGCATGATGTTTCTGCACTGTGAAGCCCAGAGTAATCTGCGCAGGATTTACGAAGGCTGCTGGCGGATATCTACTAGCCGTTTCCCGCACACACTGCTTGTTTTGCTACTGCGCAGCTCACGCTTAGGCCTTTTCTACCAGATATGTACGATACAGGCGGGGAAGATGTTGTAATCGCAATTGTGCCCATGCCTAGCCCATATATTATCTATGCAGGTCCCATGTAGGCTACAGGCGGGAATACTGGTGTTAGCCCACACACAGCCCAATTGGCTCCGTCAGGGCGCTACACGGGCAGCCCCAGTTGGGTGTGCCGCACTTCACCGTCATGTAGCCCCATCTTTTATGCACACGAAGTGCACGCAGCCCATGCTTACGCCTTTAATACCCGATTTCGAATACAGGCGATGAAGACATCGGAATGGCAAATGTGCCCATGCCCAGCCCACGCGGGACCTTCGCCGGTGTTGCTAAGACAGCCCAAACTGCATGCCTGAAACGCTTCGCCACTCTGAAGCCCATAGTTTAGCCCCTGTATTTCCTACGCGGGACCCATGTCGGCTGAAGGCGGGAATACTAGCTCTTTGCCCACACAAAAACACTGCGGCTCCCTCATGGTGGTGTACGGGCAGCCCCTTTTGGGGTTGCCCGCGCTTCACCATAATAGAGCCCGCATCCTAGCCGGCTTGTATCTGCGGTGGGACCTAGGTGGGCTGTGCAGTCTGTTTAAGCCTATGCCTAGCCGAGGAGGGACCCATTCGGGCACGAAGTAGGCAGCCCCAGCGTTTTGTGCCAGCACTGCAACCACGGGGGACCCATGTGGGTTTATTGCGGGCAGCGACCAGCCCTCACTGCCCATGTCGGACCCGCATGGGCCTGCCACCTTGTGCTACTGGGGTTGGCATTTCGAGCCTGGTAGAAACCACGAATCTCGAGACACCTCGCCACCTGCTGCCACCAGTGATCCCACCCAACAATCACTTACGGCACAAGCGCTTTGGGGATCGATCTTCAACAATCAACCTCACTTACACCGATGGATGCCTTCCTTTATAGTACACCAAGACGAAAATGAAAGCAATGGAAAATTCGATTACACATAGATAGATTACACATAAGCCCACGAAAAACTCCTAGTATCTCAGTCTAAGTCCCAAATATTCGCAATGCAGTCACGCAAATTATTTTCTAGTGTATGCAGCAAAACATTATCCTTTTATCGTGCCTTACGGCGAAACACTGCTTCAGCCGGGAAAAAAGAAACAGCTTATAAACAGTTTATACACAAGTGTCATGCTTGTCCTCCGAAAAAAGCTGTGTCACCATCTTTCCAAAATGTAGGCTTCAACTTCTGCTGCAGCGCAGAGCAAGGAACAACACCAGAATGTGTGAGGTGAAAGAATAATTTGTCGGACAGCAAAGAATTTTACTTTATAACAAAAGTGAGGGGGAAAACCACATATTAGCTTCGATGAGTTATCATATATCTGCCCTATTTTCTGGGGAAACCTCGATGTGCCAGGATGTTGTACAGTAGTGCGTTGCCTACTCCAGTAAAAAATTAATTTCGTCGAGGTCTGATCACGTACGTTTTCCTAGCGATTCAATTTAGAAATTGCACACTTGTAGAGTAATGCGCTGGGGTGCCGGATAATTTTGGACAACAGTTCCGGTGCTGCCATCCTCTGCAAGCCAAAGGCGGGTCTGCTCGGCGCAGCGCAATGTAACTACCCTTCCAGACGACAAACGCAAACCATCTTGGACATACCGTTCGCAGCATGAAGCCCTGAGGTATGATGTGATTGGACACTCTTCCTACGAAGGACCGCGCCGCGGTGACTCACTGCTTACGGTGCTCGGCTGCTGTCCCGAAAGACGAGCGTTCGATCCAGGCCGCATCGGACGAATATTTATCGCCACGAAAGCCTAGAGGCCCGCGTACTGTGCGATGTCAGAGCACGTTAATCAACCCCAGTTGTCGAAATTTCCGGAGCCCTTCATTACGGCGTCTCTCATAGCCTGAGTCAAGTGTCTATATATCTGTGCAATTATGGATTTGTTGCCTTCGATTAACATCTTTCCAGTTCACTTAGCTAGAAAGAAAAACATATCCTAAATAATATTTAAAAATAATGGAAAGCATTGTAACTTTGTAACGTTTGGGAACCGCTATGTGTAACAAAAACATATCTGCATGTGTCCACAATAACAGCATGCTTTGGGTCTGCCGTGTTTCTTTCTCACGTGATCTTTCATTCCTTCTGTTGCAATTGTGATGCCCACCGAGAAGTTATTGCATCACTGAACATTTACATCTGTGGCTACCTAGAGGCGCGAATGAGGGTGAAAAGGATTTTTTACACCCTCGAAAACGAGTCCTAGATTTCGCCTTAAGAACGACACAACTGCATTTATATCGGCCTCAAAAGTGGCGGTTGACATAGCAAGCACAAGCGTCTATATAACTGTGAATTTATGGATTTCTTGTCTTCGATTAACATATTTCCAGTTCACTTAACTAGAAAGAAAAACATATCCAAAGCAAAATTTAAAAATAATGGAAAGCATTGGAATTTTGTCACGTTTGGGCAACCACTGTTTCTAACAAAAACATATCCGCATGTGTCCACAATAACAGCGTGCTTTGGGTCTCTCCTGTTTCTTTCCCACCTGATCTTTTATTCCTTCTGCTGCAATTGTGTTGCCCACCGAAAAGTTATAGCATCACTGAACATTTACATCTGTGGCTACCTAGAGGCGTGGATGAGGGTGAAAAGGATTTTTTACATACTCGAAAACCAGTCCTAGATTTCGCCTTAAGAACGACACAACTGCATTTATATCGGCCTCAAAAGTGGCCGTTTACATAGCAAACACAAGCGTGGATATCTCTGTGCAATTATGGATTTGTTGCCTTCGATTAACTTCTCTCCAGTTCACTTAGCTAGAAAGAAAAGCATATCCAAAGGAAAATTTGAAAATAATGGCAAGCATTGTACTTTTGCTATGTTTGGGCAACCACTGTTTGTAACAAAAACATATCTGCATGCGTCCACAATAACAGCATGCTTTGGGTCTGTCGTGTTTCTTTCGCACCTGATCTTTCATTCCTTCTGCTGCAAATGTGATGCCCACCGAGAAGTTATAGCATCACTGAACATCTACATCTGTGGCTACCTAGAGGTGCGAATGAGGGTAAAAAGGATTTTTTACACGCTCAAAAACGAGTCCTAGATTTCACCTTAAGAACGACACAACTGCATTTATATCGGCCTCAAAAGTGGCGGTTGACATAGCAAGCACAAGCGTCTATATAACTGTGAATTTATGGATTTGTTGCCTTCGATTAACATATTTCCAGTTCACTTAGCTAGAAAGAAAAGCATATCCAAAGCAAAATTTAAAAATAATGGAAAGCATTGGAATTTTCTCACGTTTGGGCAACCACTGTTTCTAACAAAAACATATCCGCATGTGTCCACAATAACAGCGTGCTTTGGGTCTCTCCTGTTTCCCACCTGGTCTTTCATTCCTTCTGCTGCAAATGTGATGCCCACCGAGAAGTTATTGCATCACTGAATATTTACATCTGTGGCTACCTAGAGGCGCGATTGAGGGAGAAAAGGATTTTTTTAGCACCCTCGAAAACGTGTCCTATATTTCGCCTCAAGAACGACACAACTTCATATATATCGGCCTCAAAAGTGGTGGTTGACATAGCAAACACAAGCGTGGATATCTCTGTGCAATTATAGATTTGTTGCCTTCGATTAACATCTCTCCAGTTCACTTAGCTAGAAAGAAAAGCATATCCTAAGCAAAAATTACCACTGTTTGTAACCAACACATCCGCATGTGTCCACAATAACTGTGTGTTTAAGGCCTCACGTGTTTCTTTCTCACCTGACCTTTCATTCCTTCTGCTGCAATTGTGCTGCCCACCGAGAAGTTATAGCATCACTGAACATTTACATCTGTGGCTACTTAGGGGCGCGAATGAGAGTGAAAAGGATTTTTTAGCACCCTCGAAAACGATTCCTAGATTTCGCCTCAAGAACGACACAACTGCATTTATAGAGGCCTCAAAAGTGGCGGTTGACATAGCAAACACAAGCGTCTATATAACTGTGCATTTATGGATTTGTTGCCTTCGATTAACATCTTTCCAGCTCACTTGGTTAGAACGGAAAGCATATCCTAAGGAAAATTTAAAAATAATGGCAAGCATTGTAATATTGTTACGTATCGGCAACCATTGTTTGTAACAAAAACATATCTGCATGTGTCCACAATAACAGCATGCTTTGGGTCTGTCGTGTTTCTTTCGCGCCTGATCTTTTATTCCTTCTGCTGCAATTGTGATGCCCACCGAGAAGTTATAGCATCACTGAACATCTACATCTGTGGCTACCTAGAGGCGCGAATGAGGGTGAAAAGGATTTTTTACACGCTCAAAAACGAGTCCTAGATTTCACCTTAAGAACGACACAACTGCATTTATATCGGCCTCAAAAGTGGCGGTTGACATAGCAAGCACAAGCGTCTATATAACTGTGAATTTATGGATTTGTTGCCTTCGATTAACATATTTCCAGTTCACTTAGCTAGAAAGAAAAGCATATCCAAAGCAAAATTTAAAAATAATGGAAAGCATTGGAATTTTCTCACGTTTGGGCAACCACTGTTTCTAACAAAAACATATCCGCATGTGTCCACAATAACAGCGTGCTTTGGGTCTCTCCTGTTTCTTTCCCACCTGGTCTTTCATTCCTTCTGCTGCAAATGTGATGCCCACCGAGAAGTTATTGCATCACTGAACATTTACATCTGTGGCTACCTAGAGGCGCGATTGAGGGAGAAAAGGATTTTTTTAGCACCCTCGAAAACGTGTCCTATATTTCGCCTCAAGAACGACACAACTTCATATATATCGGCCTCAAAAGTGGTGGTTGACATAGCAAACACAAGCGTGGATATCTCTGTGCAATTATGGATTTGTTGCTTTCGATTAACATCTCTCCAGTTCACTTAGCTAGAAAGAAAAGCATATCCTAAGCAAAAATTACCACTGTTTGTAACCAACACATCCGCATGTGTCCTCAATAACTGTGTGCTTAAGGCCTCTCGTGTTTCTTTCTCACCTGACCTTTCATTCCTTCTGCTCCAATTGTGCTGCCCACCGAGAAGTTATAGCATCACTGAATATTTACATCTGTGGCTACTTAGAGGCTCGAATGAGAGTGAAAAGGATTTTTTAGCACCCTCGAAAACGATTCCTAGGTTTCGCCTCAAGAACGATACAACAGCATTTATAGAGGCCTCAAAAGTGATGGTTGACATAGCAAACACAAGCGTCTATATAACTGTGCATTAATGGATTTGTTGCCTTCGATTAACATCTTTCCAGCTCACTTAGTTAGAACGGAAAGCATATCCTAAGCAAAATTTAAAAATAATGGCAAGCATTGTAATATTGTTACGTTTCGGCAACCATTGTTTGTAACAAAAACATATCCGCATGTGTCCACAATAACAGCGTGCTTTGGGCCTCTCGTGTTTCTTTCCCACCTAATCCTTCATTCCTTCAGCTGCAATTGTGATGCCCGCCGAGAAGTTAGAGCATCACTGAATATTTACAACTCTGGCAACCTAGACGCCCTAATGAGTGTGAAAAGGATTGATTGCCTTAGCACTCTCGAAAACGACTGCTAGATTTTGACTTAAGAACGACACAACTGCATTTATATCGGCCTCAAAAGTGTTGGTTCACATAGCAAACACAAGCGTGGATATATCTGTGCAATTATGGATTTGTTGCCTTCGATTAACATCTCTCCAGTTCACTTAGCTTGAAAGAAAAGCATATCCTAAGCAAAATCTAAAAATAATGGCAAGCATTGTAATTTTGTAACGTTTGGGCAACCACTATCTGTAACAAAAACATATCTGCATGTGTCCACAATAACAGCGTGCTTTGGGTCTCTCGTGTTTCTTTCTCACCTGACCTTTCATTCCTTCTGCTCCAGTTGTGATGCCCCCCGAGAAGTTATTGCATCACTGAGCATTTACATCTGTGGCTACCTATAGGCGCGAATAAGGGTGAAAAGGATTTTTTAGCACCCTCGAAAACTATTCCTAGATTTCGCCTTAAGATCGACACAACTGCATTTATATCGGCATCAAAAGTGGTGATTGACATAGCAAACAAGCGTCTATATATCTGTGCAATTATGGATTTGTTCCCTACGATTAACATCTTTCCAGTTCACTTAGATAGAAAGAAAAGCATATCCTAAGCAAAATTTAAAAATAATGCCAAGCATTGTAGTTTTGTTATGTTTGGGCAACCACTGTTTTTAACAAAAACATATCTGCATGTGTCCACAATAACCGTGTGCTTAGGGCCTCTCGTGTTTCTTTCTTACCTGACCTTTCATTCCTTCTGCTGCAATTGTGATGCCCACCGAGAAATTATAGCATCACTGAACATTTACATCTCTGGCTACCTAGAGGCGCGAATGAGGGTGAAAAGGATTTCAGTTAGCACCCTCGAAAACGAGTCCTAGATTTCGCCTTAAGAAAGACACAAGTGCATTTATATCTGCCTCAAAAGTGGTGGTTGAGATAGGAAACACAAGCGTCTAGATATATGTGCAATGATGGATTTGTTGCCTTCGATTAACATCTTTCCAGTTCACTTAGCTAGAAAGAAAAGCATATCCTAAGCAAAATTTAAAAATAATGCCAAGCATTGTTGTGAGCGTGCGCATAAGTGCGATAATCAACACATACACGGTTTTGTTGAAAGGGCTAGGAAAAGAAAAGGGCTAAGCGTGAGCTTCTCAGTGGCAAAACATGCAGTTTGTTCATGAAAGGCGGGGGCTGCATGAAGGGGTTTTGCGGGCAACCGCCATATTGGCTTCCCGTGCAGCACCCTGACAAAGCCAGGGCGGCTGTGTGCGGGCAAACGGCTAGTATACAACCGCCAGCAGCCTTCCTAAGTCCTGCGCAGATTACTCTGGATTTCACAGTGCAGAACGTCACGACTGGCTGATAAACATGGCGAGCCTCCGGTGACTGCGCCAGAGGCTCCAAAAGGTTTGTTACTGTCGCGTTCATTGCAGCAGCTGTTCGCTAGCGGCAGTCTGTAGCGACGCATCGATGAAGAAAGAAAATTCTTGGTTTTCGTGCAGGAATTCTTTGCACTTCTTCTTCGTCAAGTGATTGCCCATTGATAACTCAACTTGTCCAAGCGCCATCGCGAGCGGCCCCACCCTTCACTCTATCAGGAAGAGATACTAATCACAAATCGCCGGGAACATTTCTATCGACGAACAAGAAAAGGTTAGCTAGTGAAAAGGTACAGTGCTAGAGAGAACAAAATAAAAACAGACTCCCGTAGAAACGTCACACGAGTAACCTGTCTTTGCGCACTTTTTTTCAAGTTTTTTCTTTCCTCTTACCACTGCCTTCCCTGCTTTTCCTGGGTCCACTCTCTAAAAAAAAAGAACCTGCTCAACCCTGTTTTTTTCTGTCTGCCTTTGTTCCTTCCCTGAGGTCTCCTTTGTGTCTGTCCTGTCCCTCCCAGCCCCCTTCCCCGAAATGGCGAGGAGGCACTCACTTTACAGCCCACTACCGAACATTTTAAGCCGCCCTCCCTACCACACTCCCCGCGACGGTCCATGAAGTGGAGAGGGGGCTCCGATTCTACTTGTTCACAGTGTCCGGTCGCGTTTGTTTGGAACAGGTTTTTCTTTCCTGCGGATGGGTTGAGTGTCAAGGGATGAAGGTAGCTGCGAAAACACGCTGGCACTCGCTAGTCCTCGTTGAATTTGTGTTATACAGTATTTTGTGCCTTTCATCGTGTTGCTTTATCAATCCACGATCGAAGATGACATCGCCTTCCATGCGTACGTCCAGTGCAAATATGGTGGAACCCTATCGTCCTTCTCTCAGTGTTGAATGACTTCGCTCCGAAAGACGTGAGTGGTGAACCGTGACATTTACAGACATTTGACCGGTGGAGGCCACGGCGGTGAAGGCGGATTTTATGACGGCGACGTCGTGCTGCTAGGACGTAAGTACGCATTTCAAATCACCCTGTTTTTTAAGTACTGCCTCCGTCTCGGTTATATGCTCGGCGTCAACAGAAACGTTCTAACTGTCCAGTGTCTTTTTAACGAGCAATTTGTGGATTGCACCGCGTAGAGGGACGAAATAGCTCAAAATTTTCTTTCAGCTACATACCGAAATTGCTTGTCCTTCATGATAACACGACTAAAATTAGTTTTATGGTTTGTATTCTTTCTTTACAGAGGCATATCGTGTGTACGTGCGAGAGCAATCAGCGATAAGCGTTCTGAGGGGGAGCGGCTCAAGACCTTGAAAAAACATCACGCATCGCATCGATGCTGCAGTATGTGCCGTAAATAATGGAGGATGACCACGCAAGCACCGGAATCGTCCGGGCAACCTGTTTACACACCAACAATGTTACGACGCAGATTTGCAATACATTATAGATTCAAATATGGAAGGCGTGAGGTGCATTCACGATACTGAGCATTGCCAATGCGCAGGGCCTGGCGTCTTGAGACGCCTGGCTTGTCTGTGGCTTGTCTGGGCCCACGAGGGCCCGCAATTCAGAGCATGGTTTGTGCTACTGGGGTATGCATTTGTAATTATTGCATGCAGGTCCACCTCGGGAATGGAATTTTTATTCCTTCGGCAACGTGGGCAGCAGTTATGGTGGCACCCAAAGATTCGCGTTTCTGCAAGGACGCAGCCTTTGGACGACTCCACAACTCCTGGAAAGGAGCGTTACAGGGCAAGCTTGCCATCGCAACCTGAAGTCAGAAGCCTCCACAGTGGGCAGAAAGCCAATGACCCCTGAAAAGCTACTAGCCATTGGCCGTAAGTTGCATGTCACAGTGCTCAATGCATTTTGTTGTGTGTCAGTGCCCAATTAAATGATAAGCTGGGGGCATTATGTACTACCAATCATATTTTCTTTTCTGCAGGTGCTTTTGACTACTTCATTGGCCAGCACCCTGTAGAGACCCCAGCGCCGGTAGATCGTCGCGAAGAGTTAAATTATTACCTCAGTGAGCTGGTTCAAGACACGCGAAAAAATTAAACATCTTTTGGAGTTTTTGATGCATTATAATACTCACCAAGCTACCAATACTTGGTAAAAGCTGGGAGCAAATAACACAATTGCACATCGACTGCAATACGAGTCGCTGATAATCGCAGATTACCAGTTTCTGAGGCTCTGTATATTGCAGCATTTGGTATGTACACTTATGGCCCCAGTTTTTGGGCAGATTTAGTCCATGTGGGATATATTTGAAGCATTTTATTCCTGCCTTTTTTCTGTGATACAGGGCCATCCTGCATAATACGGGCCTAGTCTGTAGAATACAGGACTGTCCTGTATACCGGTCTGAATTTTAAACCGGAACCGCATACCGGGTTATTGTACAGGATTTGCGATACCGAATTTCCGGAGTATCCTGTACAAAACAGGAGAGTCCTGTATTATACAGGACTGTCCTGTTTTATACAGGATATTCCGGTAATCCGGCATCGCAAATCCTGTACAATAACCCGGTATGCGGTTCCGGTTTAAAATTCATACCGGATTTTTCAGTAGGGTTGGCTAGGTTGATGGGGATTTTATTTATTTATTTATTTATTTCGTACTGCAGAGTCGCTCGACTTCAAGCAGGCATGAGCACGGGCATGAGCAGAGATACAAATATAAAAACACAAGATATGCACAAACTTCATGCAAGAGCAAACGATAATGCGAAAAAAAGAAACCAAAAGACATGGGTTTCACATAGAAAAGGCTCTGAAATTATCGACAAAGGTTTCCACATTTGGGCTGTTCACTACATACTTCGGCAATTCATTCCACTCTGCTATTGATTTGAAAAAAAATGAGTGTTTTACTGTGTTAGAGTATGCACGAAATTCTTGCAGTATTTTTCCATGGTTATTTACCTGCACTTCTAGTCTTGAAAAGTGGCCACGTCAGCCTTATGATTGATAATTATATGCCACACATTACCTCTCGAAACTCTGCACTTCTGTTAGCTCCAGGCCCTCAATAGACGTGTCGTCCAGTAATAATTCAACAATATTTGAAATTTTTAGGGTAGGAACAAGTATAATCTCCAGTCAGCAACATTACGAAATAAATGGCGACCTCTGGAACGCAGTCTGAAAATATCACTGGGATTTTCCAAAAACGTCCAACATTAACAAGGTGAAAATTCGCAAACGCCATCAAAGCTGTCTCTGCAGACCCTTCTAGAACCACATCGGCCACTGATGTGTGATAACGTATCGGCGTTCAGCTACGAAGCCTTTGGTTCCAGAATGCAATCCCGGCCGCAGTAGCGTCATTTCAATGGAGACAAAATGAAAAAGATACCCGTGTCCTCTGCGATGTCATTATTATCAGCCGGATGGTGTCTGTTGAAAGACAAAGGCCAATCCCGCATCAGCATGACTGAGGTCATTGAAGAAGTTCCGTGAAATTTATCGTAAACTCCAGTCCAATTCTGTATGTTCCTTCACAGGTACAGCCTTCGTCAAAAGTTTGGAGCCCAGGAGGTTTGCTTCTGAGCCTCACTGTGTGGTTCGTGATGCATCTCCAGCGCTCCAAATTTCCTCTGGGTAAGGAGATTTCTGGTTCTGCCCCCTTCAATGGGTAGGACTTCCCAGAATGCTTCAGGAGTCCCGCTGCAAGGCTAAGAAGTAAACCCCCTGGGCTCTAAACTTTTGACAAAGACTGTACACTATGAATATTAGCGGATATATATTGTGTCATTGACTGTCTCCCTGCCATACTAGTTTTTTATAGCTTTTCTTCTTAGAGGCTCTCATCGCTGTGCTGCATTTGCAGACGTATGTCACGTAACCTTTATGTACAAATATATTACAGCCTTATTACGCAATTCCTGTCGGATTTCCGTTGTTTGGTTTGGTTTATGGTTTATGGGGTTTAACGTCCCAAAGTGACTGAGGCTATGAGAGACGCCTGCCGTTGTTTCGAACGAATCAAATGCATCCTTCAAATTTATGAACGCGCTCCCCTACTGAAAAATCCGGTATGAATTTTAAACCGGAACCGCATACCGGGTTATTGTACAGGATTTGCGATACCGGATTACTGGAATATCCTGTATAAAACAGGAAAGTCCTGTATAATACAGGACTCTCCTGTTTTGTACAGGATACTCCGGTATCGCAAATCCTGTACAATAACCCGGTATGCGGTTCCGGTTTAAAATTCATACCGGAATACAGGACAGTCCTGTATTAAACAGGCTAGGCCCGTATTATACAGGAGGGCCCTGTATCACAGGACAAAGGCAGAATAAAATGCTTCAAATATATCCCACTTGGACTAAATCTGCCCAAAAACTGGGGCCATAAGTGTACATGCCAAATGCTGAAATATACAGAGCCTCAGAAACTGGTAATCTGCGATTATCAGCAACTCGCATTGCAGTCGATGTGCCATTGTGTTATTTGCTCCCACCTTTTACCAAAGTATTGGTAGCTTGGTGAGTATTATAATGCATCAAAAACTCCAAAAGATGTTTATTTTTTCCGCATGTCTTGAACTAGCTCACTAAGGTAATAATTTAACCCTTTGCGACGATCTACCGGCGCTGGGGTCTCTACAGGGTGCTGGCCAATGAAGTAGTCAAAAGCACCTGCAGAAAAGAAAATATGATTGGTAGTACATAATGCCCCCAGCTTATCATTTAATTGCGCACTGACACACAACATAATGCATTGAGCACTGTGACATGCAACTTACGGCCAATGGCTTGTAGCTTTTCAGGAGTCATTGGCTTTCTGCCCACTGTGGAGGCTACTGCCTTCAGGTTCCAATGGCAAGCTTGCCCTGTAACGCCCCTTTCCAGGAGTTGTGGAGTCGTCCAAAGGCTGCGTCTTTACAGAAACGCGAATCTTTGGGTGCCACCATAACTGCTGCGCACGTTGCCGAAGGAATAAAAATTCCATTCCCGAGGTGGACCTGTATGCAATAACAAATGCATACCCCAGTAGCACAAACGGGGCTCTGAATTGCGGGCCCCCCGTGGGCCCAGACAAGCCATAGACAAGCCAGGCGTCTCAAGACGCCAGGCCCTGAGCATTGGCAATGCTCAGTATCGTGAATGCACCTCCCGCCTTCCATATTTGAATCAATAATGTATTGAAAATCTGCGTCGTAACATTGTTGGTGTGTAAAGAGGTTGCTCAGACGATTGCGATGCTTGCGTGGTCATCCTCCATTATTTACGGCACATACCGCAGCATCGATGCGATGCGTGATGTTTGTTCAAGGTCTTGAGCCGCTCCCCCTCAGGACGCTTATCAATGATTGCTCTCGCACGTATACACCATGTGCTTCTGTAAAGAAATAATACAAACTATAAAACTAATTTTAGTCGTGCTATCATGAAGGACAAGCAATTTCGGTATGTAACTGAAAGAAAATTTTGCGCTATTTCGTCCCTCTACGCTGTGCAGTCTACAAAGTTTTAGTTAAAAAGACACTGAACAGTTAGAACGTTTCTGTTGACGCCGAGCATATAACCGAGACGGAGGCAGTACTTAAAGAACAGAGTGATTTAAAATGCGTACTTACGTCCTAGCAGCACGACGTCGCCCTCATAAAATCCGCCTTCCGCCGGTCAAATGTTCACCACCGGCCTCCACCGGTCAAATATTCACCACTCACGTCTTTCGGAGCGAAGTCATTCATCACTGAGACAAGGATGATAGGGTTCCACCATATTTGCACTGGACGTACGCATGAAAGGCGATATCATCTTTGATCATGGATTGATCAAGGCAACACGAAGAGAGGCGCAAAAAATTGTATAACACAAATTCAACGTCAACGAGCGAGTGCCAGCGTGTTTTCGCAGCTACCTTCATAGTTTGACACTCAACCCAGCCGCAGGAGAGAAGTAAAAACCTGTTCCAAACAAACGCAGGAAAGGCGGGGGGGGGGGCACTTCTGCAAAAAGTCACCGCGAAGCGGCCGGGGACAGTGAACAAGCAGAATCGGAGCCTCCTCGCCACTTCATGGAAGTCGCGGGGAGCGTGGTCGGGAGGGCGGCTTAAAATGTTCGGTCGTGGGTTGACAGACACAGAGGAGCCGAAGGGGAAGGAACAAAGCCCGATAGAAAAACCAGGAATGCGCAGGTTTTTTTTTGTTGTGACGGACCCAGGAAAAGCAGAGAAGGTGGTGATGAGAGAAAAAAAAAGCTTTAAAAAATTTGCGTAAAGACGGGTTACTCGTGTAAGGTTTCTACAGGTGGTTTTTGTTTTTATTTTGTTCTCTTGAGCGCTGTATCTTCTAGCTAGCACGAAGCGTCGCCCTTAAGGGAACACCGCAAGCTGCGGCTCCGTTGAATTGACCTTTTCTTGTTCGTCGATAGAAATGTTCTGGGCGATTTGTGATTAGCATGCCTTCCTGATAAAGTGAAGGGTGCGGCCGCTCGGGATGGCACTTGGACAAGTTGCGTTATCAATGGGCAATCACTTGACGAAGAAGAAGTGCAAAGAATTCCTGAACGAAAACCAAGAATTTTCTTTCTTCATCGATGCGTCGCTACAGACTGCCGCTAGCGAACATTAAAAAAGCTGCTGCAATGAACGCGACAGTAACAAACCTTTTGGAGCCTCTGGCGCAGTCACCGGAGGCTCGCCATGTTTATCAGCCAGTCGTGAAGTTCTGCACTGTGAAATCCAGAGTAATCTGCGCAGGACTTACGAAGGCTGCTGGCGGATATATACTAGCCGTGTGCCCGCACACAGCCGCCCTGACTTTGTCAGGGTGCTGCACGGGAAGCCAATATGGCGGTTGCCCTCAAATCACCAAATCATGCACAAACTGCATGTTTTGCCACTGCGAAGATCACGCTTAGCCCTTTTCTTTTCCTAGCCCTTTCAACAAAACCGTGTATGTGTTGATTATCGCACTTATGCGCGCGCTGCCCCCTTCCCCCCCTTTCCCCTAAAAAATATCTGCTGGCGTACAACAGTCAATCTGCAGACCAAGCACCAAAACCGCGGCACATATCGCTCTGAATACAGGCTGGTATGTCCGGTTTGAGCTCCGTACCGGACTAGTCTGTCCGGTTTGAGCTCCGTACCGGACTGGTCTGTCCGGTTTGAGCTTCGAACCGGGAATGGACTGTCCGGTATGAGCTCCGTACCGGAGCGGTCTGTCCGGTTTGGGATCGATACCGGACCGGTATGAACCGGTATAGCCATCAAACCGGACGGGTCTCGCCGGTATGAGAGTGATACCGGACCGGTATGAAACCGATATGTTCCGGTAAAATCCGGTTTGCCGCGATACCGGATTTTTCAATAGGGTCAATATTACTTAAACACATTTTATCTATGTGAGTGCGCTGCATTTTCAAGCAAGCTTGCCAAAGGCAACCTCATCCATTTGCGAACTCAATGCTAATTTTGCTTCGAATCTACTGTGCTGGCCGGGCGCGTATAAGAAGCCCTGGTGTTCGAAATAATTCTGGTCTTCTCGACTCTGGCGTGTCTCATAAATCAAATGCTGCTTCCGCCAGTTAAACGTGAGATAAAAATTGTCGGTGATTACGATGCTTGGTAATACAAGTAGACAATGCGTCGGGGCGGGGACAATATCCGTCGGCAGGTTCAATATGTTGCGTTTCGTCACGGATTCAGTCACAATGCGGAACTGGCTTCAGAAACAGCTCCTTGCAGTGCGCCGTAACGAGAGAAACTCTTTCTCCTGCTTCCGTAGAGTGGAGAGCTGGGCGAGTCGGTACATGACTTTAGAAATTTCGAAAAAACCAGCGTAAAGGACGGATACACAGAGCAGGAACACAGGACGACGCTAGACTAACGACTGCTTTTATTTCAGTAACGGTCACATATATACCCTTCAGTATCAAACCACGCTTGCGCACGCATGGCAAATTTACAAGAAAAAGGTAGATTGCAGCATCATAGACAACCATCAGGACCGCGATCACTGTGCAACACGGTTACGTTAAGGGGTTCAAAAATCTAATCTCGTTATCGAATAGGCTCACCGTAGTGCCACTTAACCATCGATCTGCTTGTTTAACGATATGGCATGCCTCTAGAATTTCGCGTTGGCTCTTAGTTTAACAGCTTCCATGTTTGACCGTTACTGAAATAAATGCAGTCGATAGTCCAGCATCATCCTGTGTCCCTTGGCAGAAAACCAGCTCCGTCCTTTGAGCTGGTTTTCTTTCTAAAATCTCTCTCGTGCTTTATTGTGGCCTCTGCTTATTGAGGCGTTTTGACGCAGCGCTTCTTTTCTGTACGGCATTGCTTCATTCATCGTTCGAAATAGCAATCACCAGTGCGCAATAAGCGTCTTGCACTAAAGTGCACAGTGTAGTGTTTCGCAGGACGACACATCGATGAGGACTAGTGCGTGGCCCCCAGGCCCACGCCCAAAGGAAAAAGCCCCGTTTATTGCAACCTGACAAGTATATATACAGACACGGAGTACGTCACGCATGCGCCGAGCATCACAAGAGTACACGTGCACTTGTTACGATAGATACTATCACACGAGGATCGATAACACCACATGCGCCGAGCATCACAAGAGTACACGTGCACTTGTTACGATAGATACTATCACACGAGGATCGATAACACCACACACAGTTGATATTGGTCTTCGTGTTTTCTGTCTTAGATAAGCGTGGTCACGCCGTAGGTGTGTTCTAATCGTTGGCGGCACCAGTGCCCGTGCGCGCGCTTGGGTGCGCCTACAAATTCTTCCGCTTCGCAACTTGGGAACAGCTGCCCGGCCGCGCCGGCACTAAGGAACAGATTTAGTTTTACTCTGCTCCCCTCGTGTGCCATTTCACGCCCTAACATCGCCAGTAATGCTCAAACAAGGAACGGGCCGTATAGGAACGCTTTGAAAATCCATCCAAGAGCCGCATGATTTGCTGCGCCATAGCAACCAAGCCGGTGATCACACCCTTTGCGCTGGTAACAAAAAGTAACAAGACAGCGTGCAGGCTGCGATAAGAGAATAATCTTGGGAAAAACTTATCACAATACAAGCAAGTACAGTCACAACGGAAAACGATTAGCGCAGTGACGTGACACCGGAGCGCCAGATAGCAACGCTTGGCGCTGTGGTTACGAGCACGCCGATAACAAAAGTGCCAAGAGGTGTTCGCGAAGCAGGGCGCTCCGCCAGCCGCACAGTGCGATTTTAGTCACTGCGGTGACGTAATTGTGCCAATATTTTTTCGTCGCCACTGTACATTTACTTTCCTGCTCAGCTACATAGGGCAACTTTGTTGTAAATCTAGATAAGATCTTCAGATATATTTTACGAGTTTTTGCGGAAATTTTACAGTGAAACTTCATTTTAGTAACATAAAAGTTTGCACCCTAACAATTACATTTTCCCGCAAGAAAAGAAATTACCGTGCTTTTTTAAAACAGGACAGAAAACGAGACAGACACCTGCGCTGTGTCTGTCTCTTCTGGAAATTTCCCGCTGCTTGCCTTGTAAGGAAAGAACTCTGACCTTTATTCCTACAAGCCAAGTTCTGATGCAGCCATTCCTATTACTGAGAAGTTTCAACATTTTAAATGTCAGCCGCAGAATCTCAGTTTCTCATGCGATTAGGACAACGACCGCGCCTGCAATAAAGTTAGTTCAGATCCTTGCTCTTGTCGTCTCACGGAATATGGCACTGAACTCTTATGCCGAAAGCTGCCAGGTCATTTTTTTTGCAAGCGGAACCATCTTTCGTATTTATTTATGAATTTCTTTATTTGAAGACACGGTCAGACCCTAATTGCAACTCTTAGACAAGTTGGTGGATGTACAGCAGCTGAATACAATCAGGCATGCATGCCGAGGAAAAAAATATAAAGGAAGGTCTTCCTGCAATCTTAAGACGAAATCAAAGGCACGACAACAATCCGTTGGGATTGCGCGATTCATTTGGACTGCGGATTAGATCCGGTTCTTTTCTGCGCAAAGCTGCTATGAACGTGTACTCAGAGAACTTCATGACATAAGCTACCTAATGTAATATAAACAATGCGAATTATTTAACTTGTGGTTCAGTCAAGACACCGACAGCATTGCTGCTTCTCCAGCAAGACAGGCTGTAGTATGCTCCCTTAGATTTTCGCTTTGAGAGGAGTCAAATACATTCTACCTTGATTACTCCCTAAAGCCCCGAACGGTAGCCAATGAGCGGAAATTACAAGTTTCGTTCAAAAAGTAGAGAAAGACGCGCTAATGATGGAGCACTACGCTTATTTAAAATCTATTTAGTATGCCCTAAAGAGAAAGTTAATTACTTTCAGAAAAAAATCTCTGCCTCTCCCGTAACCGAGAGTAGAGTAAGCATGAAATGTTTACGGGCCTAATGTCATCTCGTTGGACACCCGAACCGCACCGTACAGGAAGGGAGGAACGCCACCACCCGTTGAGCGCGATGCCTTGCCATTTGAACGCAAGGTTTTTTGAGGAAAGGAAATGGCGCAGTAATTCTCTGCCATCTCGGTGGACACCCGAACCACACCGTAATGGAAGGGAGGAACGCCACCACCCGTTCGGCGCGATGCCTTGCCCTTTGAACGCAAGGTTTTTTGAGGAAAGGAAATGGCGCAGTAATTCTCTGCCATCTCGCTGGACACCTGAACCGCACCGTAAAGGAAGGGAGGAACGCCACCACCCGTTCGGCGCGATGCCTTGCCCTTTGAACGCAGCGCTTCTCCCCCGGGCCCCTGTGCGCCTGCGCGGCTTTGCTTCGATGCGCGAAGCCCCTAAGAGATCAGGTATGACAACGAAGTGTATCGAGGCATTTATGTGGTTTTTGCACGCGTTATTAGAAATCGGAAATTATAATTCGCTGCATTATCAAACGCACAGCGCGACTGATATCTTGATAAACATTGAGAAGGCACTGGCAGCAGTTATTTTTTGTGACTCCTTTGGAGGCCAACCGGCGATTGCATGCTGGTCGCGTAGGAGGGCTTAGAGAGTCTCGTTAAATCTCGTTAAGTCTCGTACGGTGCCCGGATGTTCTCGTTTCAGAGCCCGGATGAGTGGATTTCGGTCTCGGCGTGACGTCACCACACTGCCGACAACGGGAGCTAAAAGCATTTCATGCTTAATAATGAAAGTAATGATTAGCTAAAAGCTATTCAGTGTATGGCTTTGCATGGGTAAATTCGGAGTGCAATTGCCAACTGATCAAGTTCGACAATGAATTAATGATGTGGCTTTTAAGAAGGGTGAAAAAATGTTTGTTTTTAAGATGTCTTCTCGCCTTTTGCTTTTCGTTGCCGCAGCCCAACATGCTCAAGAATCCCTTTCATCGCATATGAAATGTATGCCCGCATTACTTTTAAAACTCAATTCTATTTCGTACAGCCTTCTCCCGCTGTATGACCCTAGAAGATTCGGCGCAGCCATGCATATTTCTTTCAAGCTTGTGAGGCATTCACACTCAGTGCGCCTCGCATCCTTTCTCTCAGGTGAGCGATGAATCTGCCTCCAAAAAGATCCTTCCGCCATAACTCTCAGCTCTCGGACTCATCGGCGCCGCTCCCGGCATTGTGTATTTGCTTTGCAAGTGAAGAACAATCAGGTCGTTCTTTTATCTGTCGAGCATATTGAGCCGCGCTGCTGAAAACAATGGCTATAGGGAAATAAATGTCAGCCTGGGCACGTTTTTCAATGGAAGCCAAATTGCTTTTCCGTGACATGTGCGGATTTGACTTGTCACCCTACCATTGCGCAAGTTGTAGTGACATTGCAGCAATTAATGCAGTGTGACATAGTTCCATGCAATCAATGCGGCTTCGATGTAGCCGGAAGCCAGGTGATTAAAAATGAAGGCAAAAAAAACCAAAACCGGGTGTACATAAAATATTTGCATGAATCTGCAAAGATCTGACACGGGGGGCAAGCAACACAAATACCCTTAGCCTCAAGGTTTGCTCCAACGACGACCCGTTCGCTGCGTCTCTCTTTCACAGCTTTCCCTATGAACTAGCGGCTTGCTTTTTATAGCCTCGGTAGTTGGTCTACGATTGCAGCCGCAACTTCGCTGGAAGAGTGCCCAATCACATTATACCGCAGATATTCATGCTGTCAAGAGTATGTCCAAGCGGATTTTCTCTTGTCGTCAGGTAGGGAAGTTACATTGTGCTGCGCCGATCAGATCAGCCTTTGGCTCGCAGAAGATGCCAGCCACGGAACATTTGTCCAAAATTACCCGGAACACCAGCGCATTACTTGACAAGTGTGCAATTTCAAAAGTGAATGGCTAGAAGAACGTATGTTATGAGACCTTGACTAAATAAATCTTTTACCAGAGAAGGCAACGCACTACAGTACATCACTACACGTTGAAGTTTCCCAGAAAAGTAGGCAAAAATATATTAACTCATCGAAGCTGATATGTTGCTTTCCCCCATGGTTTTGCCATAAAGTAAAATTCTTTGCTGTCCGACAAATTATATGTTCACCTCAAACATTCTGGTTTTCTTCCTTGCTCCGCGCTACAGCAGCATTTGAAGCCTACATTTTGGAAAGGTGGTGACACAGTTCTTTTCTGGCGGAAAAGCATGACGCAGGTGTAAAAACTATTTAGAACTAGTCTCTTTTTTGCCGGCTGACGCATTGTTTCGCCGTAAGGCATGAGAAATGCATAATGTTTTGCTGTTTGCACTAGAAAATAATTTGCGTGACTTCATTGCGAATATTTGGGACTAAGACTAAGTTAATAACAAATTTTGGTAGGTTTTAATTTCTTCATTACGATACCAAAAGAGGTTGAGCTTGGGTGAGTGAAAACATTTTTTCGCCTCGGTGTAATTCCGTGGAGGTGGCATCTTTTGACCGCTACTCTTTGTACGCATTTCTGTTATCGAAGCCATATTCTTCAGGAAAAGTATGGTAACAGCAGAATTTTAATCTGTTCACGGAAGATCCTCGTCATGCAGGTGCAACTGAAAAAAGCGTGCATCGAACTCAGATGTTAGACATGTGCAAAAAAAAGCCTGATTTACCCGTGTCTAGCAGGTTCAGGAGGTCCTATATGATTGACATAAAGGAAAATAAATGAAGTTTCAAAACACGCACCGCAAAGCTATAAAACTTTTGTTTGAAAGAGAGGTCAACATGACTCGCATGTAATGCACGCTTGTCTCAGACGGAGCTAAGCGCTAATTGGCTGAGCTAAGTGGCATAAACTTATGTGTTTTAGAAAAATAACAGCTTAAAATGAATATTTGCTGTGGGAGAAAAGCAACAAGCGTATAGAAGGATAATTTTGGGCGAAAAAATTCACATCTGGCAGCAGTCTATAGGTAAACCGCGCGCATATATCGGCTCGTCCTGCACTCCACAAGCAATGACAGTCGTCTCGAAGAGTGTGCACACCCGAGGTCGTGACTGTCAGGTTGGACAGACGCTCTGGATTCTTTTGCTGAGCAAGAGTAGTAGCCAATCTTCCTCCACCCACATACAAAGCCCAAATTATAGAGCGATAAAAAAAAACAACATACAAAGCCCAAATTATAGAGCGATAAAAAAAAACAATTAACATTTCGTGACAGTATAACAGTACACATCTGATCTCAGCGGTTTCCGAGAACTTAATCTTTTTTGTGCTTCGGAGCGTGAAGGCTTTTATGCCGACCAGTATCCAAGGCAGTACCTGTACAGAGAGGTAAATGGGACATTAGCATTGTTTTCTGTGTTCTAGACTGACTTAGAAAGAGGACTGCAATATATATATTTAGCACTAAGCCAACGCTAATAACGCCATGGCTTGTGGAAGGCTTAAAGAATAGTTGGGAAGACGTTGAACTTCTTACAATGACCAAGGAACATGATCTGTGAAGTCGCAAAGCAAAGTGAATGCGGAATGCTACTGCCTCGTAATCCTGTTAGTGGAGAAATTTATATGCATATTCGCGAGGAGGTCCGGCTAGCAACATTTGCGCGAAACTGATGAAATATGAGCTGGAGACATAATATAGCCTACGAAGTTTAAGGAGAAACCCCCACCAACGCAATTTTGTGAGAGAAGAAATGGATACGTGTTGATAAAGTGTGTACCCCTTAAATAGGGATGCTGCCATCTATAAAACACGCCCTGAATATGAGGCTACAATAATTTCAGACAACGCGCAAAGAGAGCAATAGAATTAGGATTTTACACTGCGTTTTTAGCTTCAAAGCTTTTAGCTGTGTATCCCATTTATTACTCCGGGTGTACTTGTGGAGCGCTTTTGGAAAGATCCTTTCGATGTTATTAAAGCACGCATAACCGACCAGCTTCGCAATTGGTACTGTATAATTTTCAGCATGAAATAATTTCAGCTCTCCTTCCCAAAAACTTACTCTCAACAACTTCAGTAAAACATACATGACGGACATGAATAGTCACTGACGTGAAGACGCACAGGACAGTTTTTCTTTTGTTTTAATTTTTGGTGTTTATCAATGCGAGAATATTATTTTTTTTAAACATACCTGACTAAAAAGCACAATAAAAAAACCACATGCCGCCGGTGGGTTCCAAAACCAGGACCTCCAAATTTCGCGTGCGGAGCTCTACCAAGAGAGCCATGGCGACGGCTGTCCAATCTTGTGCTTTCGGGAGAATTTGTGGGTACTGTAGCCGAGCCTAGACAGTGATCGCAGGCGCCACCCTCGCCCATAGTGGCGTGCGTAGTGCGTCGTGTATTACCGAGATCGCCACGTAGGAAACTGTTGGAACTTTGAGGGCGGAAGTTGTGCGAGAACCTTCTTCTGCTGCCTACGGCATCAGGACTGCCACAATCCAGGCCCTTGTTAGCATTGCGCGGACAACAGGAGGAAAAATAGGGGCTCGTTATGACAGGCGGGACGGAAGCCAACAGTCACCGAAGCCAACGAGCATGGGGGATGTATTTCTTTTTTTTTTACTTATGATATATATCTGAAAAGAGAAATGGTTGGAAAGCAGGAGAAAAAACAACGACATGCCGCCGGTGGGATCCGAACCCAGTTCCTAGTTTCGCGGGGGGGCTGTGCTGAAACGAATGTTGCGTATGAGTATATTGAGGCGCCGTGTGTCTTACTGTGTAACCTATATACTGATTGGTGACTGGTAACAGATAATGTGATCGGTGAATGTGATTGTAATCGATGACCGTGTTCGGTAATGTGATTATTGATTGGTACTCAGTAAGGAATAAGAAACAAAAGGATTACAGAAGGGAAAAAGGAAGGGATTACGCTATCGCCATTTACTGCAGAGGCAAAGCCTAAGGATGCACCTAATTACTTTTTTAGAGCACCAGTTTTATGAAGGCGTCCACAACAATAAGGAGGCGTCGAAGGTGGAAGAATGCATCGCTAAAGAAGCTAGACAAGTCGCCAGGACCGATGAATAGGCGTCTGAAGCCTGCTGCGCATCGTATGTGAAAAGGAGCGAGTTTTTAGCTAAACAAAAAAGAAAAAGATGAAAAAAAGGTCAAAAACTACTGATCGCTCATCCAGATAAAGCTCTTAGAACTGCAACAGAACCCGAGTGCTGTGGTAGGCTACAAGGAGAACGATAACGAAGTCTGTTCAAGCACCAAGAATTAGAATCCTTATTTGAGGTTCTGTTTCCTCAAACTTGAAAAAAATTACACCCCCCTAATATGGTGAAGTCTGTGTGTAATTGTATTTTCCATTCCTTTCACCCTTATCTATGTGTACTACAACGGAAGGTAGCCGTCGGTGTCAGTGACGTTGATTGGTAACAATCGAGAACTTAGAGATGTTGGCCTGATGCACAAAGCGCTTGTGCCGTAATTGATTGCTGGGTAGGATCACTGGTGGCAGCAGGCGGCGAGGTGCCTCGAGATTCGTGGTTTCTACCAGGCTTGAAATGCCAACGATGAAAACAGTTTAAATTGGTCAGGTAGTAACTAAATTTTCCTACATTTATTGCTATACAAATGACCGGCTTTCAAAAATTCTCTCTTCAGATTCAGTCGGCACGCCCAGTCTTTTTAGTTTATTTTTTATTTATTTATTAGATGCTCATTTCAACCTTTTGGCAGCAACTGCAGTAGTGAGTGAATACATGAAGAATTGGGTTGAGTTGCATTGTACAAAGCCAAAGCAACGCAGAACCTTTGAGCGACTGGCAGGCATGAAAGAAAGCGCACATTGAACAAAAAAAAAAAAACAAATCTGCACTTCGAAGGGCGGGTGGTGGAGCAATAAAAGTGGTTAAGTTCATAACGGATCACAGAAACCAAAAAGGTAGCTTCACAAGGAAACACGTGCTTTATCACGGGCAAGGTCTCACGGCCTATGCAAATTATTGAGCAGAGGGCATATGAGAAAAGTCGTGCAGTAAGCCGTTCTACTCGCGTTTGGTTTTAAGAAAAAAAGAAAACATCTAGGCGTTCGGTTTCATTTTCGGCATGGCACCGGTTTGGCTGTGCTTACCTGTTTTTTAACTTGTTTCATTAATATGCGTAGGAGCATGAAATGTACTTCTGCATGATTGCTCTCAATACTGTACATGATTAAAAACATTTACAATCCTACAATTGTAGGAGATGCAGTGTTAACAGCATAAGCGTAATCTAGCATAGTTCCCTCGAGAGTTGTGAAGACTGCAAGTTTAAATGGAATTGTGCACTGCTTCATGCAATCTTCGCAAAACCACATCTTTCTCAGCGACACCCTTAACAAGAGAGTCAACTTCTGCATTTTGCAAAAATGTAGAATCAATTATCATTTCAAGAAGTGTTAGGCTTCTTCCTACTCCAGGATAAGGTATGTGCTCTCACGTATTTTGTTCCATCGCCGGTTCTTGCTTCGCAACTAAACCTTTGCAGCCTAATGCATCAAAGGAAAGACAGCCCTGTATCTTCCAAACGAAAGATACATCAGGAACATCATGTGGTAAGGGGTTCCACTTATAGTTTTCTGGAAAAGTGAAAGGCGGTAGAGGTGGAGTTTTATATTTAGGCTACAAGATTTCGTTGCTGTGCTAATCTGTCGCTTTCCGTCATTCGTTAAAGTGCATGGTATTATGTAATGTCATTGTTTGAAGCGGAAAGCTTCACTACGCGGGTCAGAGCCGAGCTTCGCATGAGCCGTACTGGTGAGTTATGCGCATGCCCGATACCGACTGACGTCACGCGCCGCGCAGATTCTCGCTCCTCGCCGCTGCCGAAGCCGCCGCCGCCGCCGGCTCTGTTGTCTGACCTTTCGGCGCAGCTGCGCGCCACTGCGTATGTGCGTAGCCTCCTCGCTGTCGCTACAACTTCGCATCCTCGCCCACCTATTGATCTTTCGTTGCAGCCGCGTGTTGCCCGCGTCACAGCCGGCAACCCTCCTCTCCGCAGTTCTGCGGGCATTTTAACCGCGCCGATTTCCGTCTCCTCCTCCGCGTCCGTATACCAGCTAAGATACGAAGCATAACCATGATGTCAAACGAAGCATAACTGAAGATTTTGGTTTGTATATCCAAGCTTTACCAGAGCTAAGCCACTGCCTATTTTTTTTATTATCGTTGACAAGGCTGTACATAGGTTGTAGGTTGTGTAGTTTAAGGAGCATCTGAAGCATTGGAAGAAAAGATCTTATTCTAAAGTGAAAAACCGACACTTACTGCGAGAATTATAAAGGTATATAAACGCGTTCTTTTGGGCCCTTTTAATGTAAGTTGTGCTGGTCTCTTTGTGAGGATACAGCACGGTATCAGCGTCTTTTAGCAGTGCGGGAACAAGGACTGTAAAAGCTACAAGTTTTCTCGTAATGGTGCTGAGATTTATGCGGTGTTTCAGCAGCAACAGCGTTCTCTGTGTCGCTTAAACAGCACCGTCAAATAGTACATTTTACGTCAACTGAAAATCAGTTATAACCTGAAACAGATTTAGATTTTTTTGTACACCACGATAAGGCATGCAGACTAATTTCTTTTGTTTTGTCAACAATTCTCACTTCGCACCTAAACCTTGACAGCTTAAGAAATACAAATGGGTGATGGCGCCTTCTCTTCCGCACAAATGCCTGCGACTGGAGGCGTTCCCAAAGCTTGGTGATTAACGGGATCGTTGAAGGTATAGGTGTTGAAACAGTTGTGGGCACAGGTGCTTCAGTGTCCATCATTAGTCGCAACCTCTGGCGTAATGTGAAAAATGTGGCGAATCCTCTTGAACAGCCAGCTGTGAACACTTTTCGCTTCTAGCAACGTGTACCGCAAGGCTCTTTATTGATGGCGTCTCCTGAACCACAGAATTCATCGTCCCCGCCCTCTGCGGTAACGACGTATTCCTCGATTGGGACTTTGTGTCCAAGCATCATGCCATAAGCGATTGCGCATATGTTCACATTAATTTGTCGCCGCTCTGTGATCCTCTCTTGGACTGATTCCTGCTAGTGCTGCGCATATTATCGCAACCAATGACACCAACTTGCCGAGAGAACGGATGGACAATGTGGGAAAGGGAAGAGGGTGGAAGGGGACGGGCGGCTTTTTGGCATGGGAATCCGCCCAGGATACCTGGGGTGGTTTTTTCGAAGTGGTTCTCTAATAAGCACTCTACGGCGTGCTCTTCTACTTCGGCTTTCGTCCATTTTACGCTGTAGCACCGGCAAAGGCGTACCAACTATCTCAAGAGAACTTCTTGCTGGTAATTCACTGTAAACTAAAGGCGCCAAAAACCACTCACACACACACACAAGACAAGAGGACGGGAAAGAGCGTTCGAGACAGAGCGCCCTGTCCCGTTCTCTCGTCTTATGTGTGTGTGTAGTTTTTGGCGCCTTTACTTTTAAACTATTTCAACTGCCGATTTGACGTACACCAACTGAAACCCACTTCATTGTGTCACTGGAGCCCTGTGCAACTGCGGAATCACCTACGGCTGCCTGGCTTTCCGAGGAAAAAGAAATAAAAAAAAAACGAAAACACGTCTCTCTGAAGCTTTAGCTGTCACACAACAGCTGACACTCATAAATCGCGTTAGACACTTGTAATAGTGCAGTGCTTTTTTTTAAGTATATTATCACCATCAGCATGCTTTTGAGTGTCGTGAAACTATTATCATGGTCCCAGTCGTGTTAAGGAAAATAAAGATTCATAAAGAAGAATAGTGCGCACATTGGTAAAGATTCACTGCAGAAAACTTCAAGCACCAGGTTTCCTTCTGGATACCTGCTTGCCAGAGCTTGAAATTTTCCTCGATGAATATAAAGAGAGCAGCCAATGTAAACTGTTTACTATAATCAGCCTGCCTGCAGTCACTTTAAAAGCGTCGCCAATTGGCAGCAGAAAGCCCCACCTTTAATTAAAAGGCAAGCTACTCCCACATGACCAATTACAAGGCTTCTCAAGGAGTGCACAGCATAGTGAGGTTGTAGTATAAGCATAATAGTATTTCCAGATTATGAGAGCTGATTTTTAGTATTTTTCATTATACTAGTGCGGCGATAGTAAGGCAATGTATCTCACCAATATGAAATTCCCGATTGTACTTCGTCAGATACTGCGCACCATCAAGTGCACTTTAAGTAGCTGGAACAAAATTAAACATTTTAAGCGCTTTATAAAGATGTACATATTTTATTGATAAACAATAAGTTTTTACTAGATTTCGTCAGTTAAGTACCGCATAAAACACAGATTGTGAGCGTCACAAAGGTATTTTAAAAAACTGGCTCATTTTCTTGCGGACAAAGCGCAATTGGTCCTTTCGCAATCTTATAAAAAAACAACAAAATATTTCGCCTTCGTCAAATGTTCATATTTAGCTTCCCTGATATCACACGAGAGTTTCAGTAGGGTCATATTCGTACAAAAAAATATGAAAGGAAAAATTATGATTAGATATCGCTGAGGGCAAATGACTCGAACTTCTTCAGTTAACATGGATTTCCAGTCCAGCAACGGGCTTCACTTCGCTAAGCCTGCAGTGGAAAACAAGCTTCCGTCTCATTATAGGAATAAATCACAAACTGACAGCTTTGAGCATCAAGGAGCGTATTTCAATTTAGTGCCACGAATGATGAAAGCAATGAGTAGACAACAGCTGTTGGATGTGTGGCCTTCCATTGGTAAATTCGGATTGCTATTGCCAACTGAACAGGTTCGACAATGAATTAAGGATGGGGCTTTTAAGGAGGATCCAAAAATATTCCGTTTTAACACGCGCTTTTGCTTTTGGCTTTTCGTTGCCGCAGCCAAACATGCTCAAGAATCCCTTGATGGCATATAAAATGAATGCCCTCATTACTTTAAAAATCTCAATTTTTTATTCGTACGGCCTCCTCCCGCTATGCGACCCTTGAAAATTCACCCCAGTCATGGATATTTCTTGCAAGCTTGTGACGCATTCACACTCAGTGCGCCTCGGCGATTGTTTCTGCTTCCCGCATTGGTATCCCTTCTCTCGGCTGAGCGATGACTCTCTCTCCACAAAAATCCTTCCGCCATATCTCTCAGCCCTCGGACTCATCGGCGCCGCACCCGGCATCGTGGATTCGCTTCGCAAGTGAAGAACAATTAGATCGTTCTTTTATCTGTCGAACACACTGAGCCGCGCTGCTCAAACAATGGCTCTAGGAAAATAAATTTTGATCTGGGTTCGTTTTTCAATGGAATCTAACTTGCTTTTGCGTGACATGTGCGGATGCGACCTGTCACCCCACCGTTGCGAAAGTTGTAGTGACATTGTAACAATTAATGCAGTGCGGCCTGTTTCCATGCAATCAATGCGGCTTCGATGCAGCCGGAAGCCAGGTGATTAAAAATGACGGTAAAGGAAACCAAAACGAGGTCTGCATAAAATATTTACATGAATCTGCAAAGCTCTGACACGGGGGGCAAGCAACATAAATTCCCTTAGCGTCAAGGTTTGCTCCAACGCCGACCCGATCGCTGCGTCTCTCATTCTGAGCATTAACTATAAACTAGCGCCTTGCTTTTATAGCCCCGGTAGTTATTACACGATTGCAGCCGCAGCTTCGCCGGAAGAGTGTCCAATCACATCATACCTCAGGATTCATGCTGTCAAGAGTATGTTCAAGCGGATTTTCGCTTGTGGTCGGGTAGGGAAGTTACATTGCGCTGCGCCTATCAGATCCGCCTTTGGCTTGCAAAGGATGCCAGCGACGGAACTTTTCTCCGAAATTATCTGGCACCCCAGCGCATTACTTGACATGTGTGCAATTTCAAAACTGAATGACTAGGACGACATATGTTATCACACGTCGACTAAATGAATTTTTAATCAGAGATGGCAACGCGCTACTGCACAATATCACGACAGATCGAAGTTTCCCACAAAAGTAGGAAAAAATATAATACCTCATCGAAGCTGATATGCTGCTTTCCCCCTCTGTTTTGCCATAAAGTAAAATTCTTTTCAGGCCAACAAATTATTCTTTCATCTCACATATTCTGGTATTCTTCCTTGGTCCCCGCAGCAGCAGAATTTGAAGCCGACATATTCAAAAGTTGGTGACGCAGTTCTTTTTTGAGAGAAAAACATGAAGCTGGTGTAGAAACTGTTTAGAAGTTGTTTCCCGGCTGACACAATGTTTCGCTGTAAGGCATGATAAATGCATAATTTTTTGCTGTTTGCACTAGAAAACAATTTGCGTGAGTGCATTGCGAACTTTGGGACTTAGTTACACTGAGTTATAGCAAAGTTTGGTGGGATTACGAAGTTTTGTTAGTGACATAAAGGAAAAGGAACTAAGTTTCACAGATATGCACCGAAAAGCTATAAAACTATAGCTATAAAGCTATAAAACTATAAAACTATATATAAGACAGTCAACATGACTCGTGTGCAATGCACGCTTGTCTCATACGGAGCAATGCGCTAATTGGCAGAGCTAAGTGGCATAAGTTGATGTGTTCCACAAAAGAACAGCTCTAAAGAATATCTGCTGTAGGAAAAAGACATTGATCGTATAGAAGTATAAATTTGGGTGAAGGAATGCACATCTGGAAGGTTGAGACATCTGGCAATGAACAGAGAACATAATCCGTGAAGTGACGAAGCTAAGCTAATATGGATTGCTTCTGCCTTGTGGTAACACTAGAGGGGAACTGTATCTGCGCATGTGCAAGGAGGCCGGTCTCTCAATCCTTTCGCGAAAGTGATGAAATACGAGTACTTTACGTAATATAGCCTACGAATTTTACGGCGAAATACCCACTATATACAACTATGTGAGTGAAGAAATGGATATCTGTCGACAAAGTCTGTACTGCCTAAATTGGAATGCTGCCATCTATAAAACACGCCCTCAATAGGAGGCTACAATAATTCCACACAACGCGCAAAGAGAGCAATTGAATGAGGATTTTACACTACACCGAGTTTTTAGCTTTGAAGATTTTAGCTGTGCGTCTCATACAGTTATTACTCTGGGTGTACTTGTGGAGCGCTGGTAGAAACATACCCTCGATGTTTTTAAAGCAAGTGTAATCAACAAGCTTCGAAATTTCTTGTGTATAATTTCAGCATGAAATAATTTCAGCTCTCCTTCCCAAAAATTAGTCAACAACTTCAGTAAAACACACATTACGGACATCAGTAGTAACTGACATAAAGATGCAGAGGATAGTTCTGCCTTTTTTTAATGTTTTGTGTTCATCCATGCGAGAATAATAATTGTTTTTTTTAACATACCTGATTGAAAAGCAGAATATAAAACAACCACATGCCGCCGGCGGGTTCCGAACCCAGGACCTCCAAATTTGGCATGCGGGGCTCTACTAACATAGCCATGGAGACGGCTGTCCAATCTTCTGCTCTCGGGAGAATTTGTGGGTAGTGTAGCCGAGCCTCGACAGTGATCACCTGATAGAACTTTGAGGGCTGAAGTTGTGCGAAAACCATCTTCGGCTGCCTGCGGCAGCAGTACTACCAGAATCGCGGCCCTTGTTAGCTATTGCGCGGACAACAGGAGGAGAAAGAGGGGCTCGTTATGACAGACGGCACGGAAGCCAACAGTCACCGCAGCCAAGGAGCATGGGGGACGTATTTCTTTCTTTTACTTAAGATATATATTTTAAAAAAGAATTGATTGGAAAGCAGGTGGAAAAAACAACCACTTGCCGCTTGTGGGATCCGAATCCATGACTTCCGAATATCGCGAGCGACTGTGCTAAAACGAATGTTGTGTATAAGTATACGGAGGCGGCGCTTGTGTTAAAGTGTAACCTAGATACTGATTGGCGACTGGTAACAGTTAATTTGGTCGGTATATGTGATTGTAATTGATGACCGACTTCGGTAATGTTATTGTGGAGTGGTACTCAGTGAAGAATGAGAAACAAAAGGGTTAAAGATAGGAAAAAATCAGGAAATGCGCTATAGCATTTACTGCAAAAGGCAGAACTTAAGCGTCCTCCTATTTACTTTTTTAGGACGCCAGCTTTGCGAAGACATGCACAAATATAAGAGGGTGTCGAACGCGGAAGAATGCATCGCTAAAGAAGCTGGACGGGTCGCCAGGGCCGATAAATAAGCGGCGGAAGGTTGCTGCCAATCATATGTCAAACGGAGCGAATTATGAAAAGGACAAAATTGTACTGCAGATGAGAAGGAAAAAAAGACAAAACTACTGGTTGTGCAACCAGCTAAAGCTCTTGGACCTGCAAAAATCCCGAGTTCTCTGGTAGGTTACAAGGAGAACAATAACGAAGGCTGTTCAATCTACAAGAATTAGCATGCACATTTCGGGTTCTGTTGCATCATGCTTGAAAAAATTACACCCCCCTAATATGGCGATGTCTATGCTTAATCGAACTTTCCACTCCTTTCACCTTTGTCCAGGTGCACTTTAAAGGAACGGAGCCGTCGTTGTAAGCGAAATTGATGCTTGACGATCGAGAACTGAGAATTTTGTGTGATCCACAAAGAGCCTGTGGTGTAAGTTATTGTTGAGTGTGATCACTAGTTGCAGCAGGTGGCGAGGTGGCTCTGACATTCGTGGTTGCTACCAGGCTTGAAATGCCAATGATCAGAACAAAGCTTCAATTTCGCATGTAATACCTCAAGATTCTTTACCTTTTTGCGATACAAATGCCAGGCTTTCAAAAATTGGCTCGGTTCAGATTGAGGCACCACTCCCAGTCGTTTTAATTTCATAGTTTATTTATTTATTAGGTACACATGTCAATTTTTTGCCAGTCTGATCAGGAGTGAGTGCATGCATCAAGAACTGGATTGAGTTGCATTGTACAACGCCAAAGCAACGCAGAAAATTTGACTGAGTGGAAGGCATGAAAGAAAGGGCACAGTCACCAAAAAAAAAACAAACTAATCCGCACTTCCAATGGCGGGCGGTAGAGGAATATAAGTGGTTAAGCTCATAACGCTGCCCACACAAACAAATTAAGATAGCTTCTCAGGAAAATACACGCTTTATCACCGGTAAGGTCTCGCGACCTGCACAAATTCTTAAGCAGGGGGCATACGAGAAACGTCGTGCAGTAGCTGTTCCACTCGCTGGTGGTTTTAAGAGAAAATGAAAAAGTCTAGGCGTTCGTTTTCAATTTTGGCATGGCACCAGTTTTGCTGTGCTCACCTCTCGTTCACCAAGTTTCATTAAAATGCACATAAGTATGAAATGTGTATCTGCATGACTGCAGACAATGCTGCACGTTATTTGTAGGAGATGCAGTGTTAACAGTATAAACGTAATTTAACATTGTCCAACGAGAGTTGTGAAGACTGCAAGGTTCGACGGAATGGTGCACTGCTTCATGCAACGCTCACAAATACACGCCTTTCTCAGTGACAGTCATAACAAAAGAGTCAACTTGTGCATTCCACAATAATGTAGAATCAATTATCATTTCAAGAAGTTTTAGGCCTTTTCCTACTGCAGGAAAACGTAAGTGTTCTCATGTATTTTCTTTCATCGCCGGTTCCTCCTTCGCACCTAAATCTTTGCAGACAAGTACATAAAAAGGAGAGCCAGCCCTGTATCTTGCAAACTAAGGATACCTCAGCGACGTCATATGGTAAGGCGTTCCACTTAGTTATAGTTCTGTGGAAAAGTAAAAGGCGGTAGAGGTGGAGTTTTATATTTAGGCTACAAGGTAGTGTTGCTGTGCTGATCTCTCGCTTTCCTTCGTTCTTGAAAGTGGATGGTAATATGAAATGTCACTTATTTTATGATCGCTGACAACGCTGTACATAATTTGTAGGTTGTGTAGTTTAAGGCGCATCTGATGCATTGGAAGACCAGATAGTATACTAAAGTGAAAAACAGGTACTTACTGCAAGCATTTATAAAGAAATCTAAGTGCTTTCTTTTGCGCCCTTTTGATGTAATTTGTGCTTGTCTCAGTATGAGCATATCGCATGGTATCAATGTCCTTCAGCAGTGTGCAAACAAACATTGTGAAAGCCAAAAGTTTGGTTGTAATGGTGCTGAGCGTTATGCGGTGTTTCAACAACCACAGCGTTCTCTTTGATGGTTAAACAGCACAGTCAATTATTACATTTTACGCGAACTGATAGTAAGTTTTATCTTGAAACAGATTTAGAGTTGTTTCCTACACCACGATAAGGCACGCTGACTCAATTATTTTGTTTGGTCATGAATTATCACTTCGCACCTAAACCTTGGCAGCCTAATAAGTACAGATGAGTTATGGCCGTGCGTCTTCCGCACAAATGCCTGCTACTGGAGGCGTTCCCAAAGCTTGGGGCTGCCGTCGCTAATGCGAACAGCCCACTTCTTACCATTGCTTCCGGCGATCACTATTCGGCTCCTGCAGGAGACGCGATTGGTCATTTGAAGCGCCCAGCAACCGGAGGAGGCCGACCCGCCCAATCGGAAGGCCCAATGTGCAGCCGTTTTCAGCCAGTCAGAAGTTCGGCCATAAAGACCATTGTTTAGCGCCTCGACTGCAAACCTACATAAGACGGCCAGCGCCTGCGCTCCTTACAAATCGGAGCCAGCTTGTTAGAGCAACAACTGAATCTTCCCCGAGAAGTCAAGCGCTTCCGATATTCATCTCGCCGCTCGGTCCACTGAGGCGGTAACCTCCTCGGTCCTGTTTGGGTGAGTTGCGTACTGCTGAGTGCCGCAACGTAGGGGGCGCATGAAGAGGACAGAAGTGTTAGGCTTTACAGGGCAACTAGAATACAAATGTTATCCACAGTCGCTTGTTCTAGCATACTGTGTAGGCCACAGCGACTCCTATCTGCCGCTTTGTTTCTTCAAAAATCAGGATCTCGAAGTGCATGTCCGAAGAACGTTCAAAGAGCGGAGCAGGGGCTAGTTAATAAAAGGAAGCATCATTGTACGAGGCGACAATAACTGCGGCAGCAATTACAAACCCCGACTCTTTGTCTAAAGAAAGCTATCCCAAATATTGTGAGATCGAATATTACACTAAAGTAAGAATGTTCGAGAGCGATTTTTCCTACTCATATCGTTCTGACGGCTCTCTCTCTGCTAAGAAATGTCATTTTGGCCAGCATGTGTATGAAACGGTTTTTGGATGTGGGATACCAGGTCAGGGACGAAGTAGCCGCTAATCCTGAAAAGAAGTTAAGGGCGCACGAGTACGTGCGAAGTGAAGAGTGCCGACACCTCCGAGAAAAGATATGCGAGCGTTTGGGAGCGTAGTCAGCATTTGGTGTGTAAAGAGGAAAGCTACGAATCGAAGTCATTGGGTTTCTACGCGACGTCATGCCTGGAAGCTGTTGATGGCTACCAAGGACCTAGATATAATAGCGTGTTCGGTTCATTTCACGGAACACTAACAAATTTCCGTCTCCGTCTCCATTGAAATATGGTGGGGTGATGGGGTTGCCCAACTTGCGCCGTCGCGCTTGCAGACTGGCTCGCGGGGGCGCCTCAACAACCTTCGACATATCGGCCTGCCGGAGCAATTGTGTCGTCGCCTTATGCCAGCAGCTTATTTCGTTCACTCAAGCCAGAATTAAGAGCCGCACAATCGTGGCTCGCGAATGCGGTAGTCACGTGATTTTTTTTGCATTTCGCGGGATTTTTTTGGACCTCCGAAAACGATACACGGGAGTCTTTTCCTATCGCAAATAAACAGAATGTGGATTTCTGAAGGTGCTCTCCAACTTTGCTATTCACATTTGCGGTGTTAAGTCAATATATGTGCACTTAGAAAAGCTAATTACTACTTAATAATAGCAATACGAAACGTTGCAAAGATGCCCCAGCAGGCTGGTAGCTGCATGTAAGTGGTTTCCCTGGCCTACCTCAAATATCTTATTTCTTAACCCTTGGCTAAACTTAGCCTGGACACCCTGTATATGAGCTCGCTACGCCTCTCACTCAACTGACATGCGCGTGATACGTAGTGGCAAAGAGTACCGTTGGTGGCGTTGTGCGGGGGCTCCACTCCCACCGCCCACGTAAGAGGAGGAAGAAGTAACAGTTGAGGATGTCCCAGTGAGAACCTGCCTCACAACGCTCACCGCGGGCCTTCGGACGTCGAAAAAAAATTGGCAGAGGCTTAGCTTGGTTAAGCCTAGTGGATTGCGAAAGCAAGACAGCTTGGAGCTGCAGCACATCTTTGCAGCCTCACCTTATACATACACATCATCCGACATATCGCGGAGGATTCGCTGGGACGACTGCGACGAGCCGAGTTGGGGGGCCGCTTTTCAACAGCTGGTATGACGTCACACATAGGTCACGCTACAGGTCAATGGTGGATTCTCCGGGATGACGGCCAAGAGCGGAAACCTCGAGCAGTATTGCTTTCGCAATAAAAATAACGAATGAATGCAGGAACTGCGGAAAGTGCGTTCTGAGATGAACTTCCGCTGTGTATACACGCATTATGTGCAATAGACAATATAGAATTCAGAAGCGTAAATGAACTCAATCTGCTTTACTTGCTATAAAATGAACACTGATCCAAAACAATGGAGACTGATTTACACATTGGGTGTATTCTTACACTTCAGGATAGCGTTCGCTGGCGTTAAACACAACATTCTTCTTTATAAGCTCTCATTCAAAGAAATAACAGGCTTCTCTCTCAAACTAGTTGAAAAGTATGCTTTGAATAGATTCCAGTATAATGCTTTTAGCAACATCAGTTCTGATTTCGAATACTTGAAACATGGTGCACCGCAAAGCTTGATATTGGTTCCCATGCTATTTCTTCTCCTCAGATATGACTGTTCACGCGGCCGACACCAATGTCCCTTTTTCGCTGCACAAGATCGAGGACTTGCAACCACTGCTATAAACATATCGCTCAACAATCTTTTTTTTTAATTGATTACGGCCAATGAACTTTTGCTCAGTGTTAATAAAACAAAATATCTCATAGTCTCTTCTAGCAACAGACCAATTCATCTCAGAAATCCGATAATTTTCCAGTTTCGTCCGTTGGAGCATGTTACGTTAATAAAATTCTTAGGGGCACAGTTTCACAGAAACCTCCGTAGGGCAACGCATGTTCAGCTCTTAAACCGTACTCTAGCACAAGGTACTGTTAATGTTGAACCGGTTTTCCTCATCGCTACCAATCAGACTCAAACGCCAGTTTTATTTCAGTAAAGCCTCATCAAAGTTGCACAGTAGTGCAACTTTGAATGGACTTTACTGAAATAAAGCAACCAATAGGTTGCTTGTCTATGGGTCACTGGTATTACTTTTATTTTAAGTTTTTTGTATCTGCTAGAAAAAGACGTATCGGTTTATTGAGAATTTATCCAAAGATGACTCTCCATCTTCATACTTGAAGAATAACCGTATGGTGTATTTAGAAGCATTTGTATTTTGAGCGATTGCCGCAGATGACCTTCTTGTAAGAGAAGGCCAGTCCATAACTTTTTTTCCAAATATACCACTGATCAAACACTATACAGGGTAAGGTGCTTGGTATTACAGAAACCAAGAAACGGGGCAAAAATATGGTACTAATTCGCTGAATCGGCAAATTCGTAATCTTTGGAACTTTCATCCCGAGTTGTATACAAATAATGAAGTAGTCTTCCTGTCTACTATTTGTTTTTTTTTTAATTCTGTTAAAGCTTACTTTCTGCAGAATGCATAACCTGAGGCTTTTCTTCTGCTGTAAGTTGCCTGTCACAACTACACCTCTTCCCTTGATTTATTCGACAGGTCGGTGCTCTTCTTTCTCGGTTGACTACTCGTTCTGTCATTGGGTGGAACTTGTGTGTTTCGTTGCACTGTACTTTGTGGCCTGCGAACTCTTGCTCTATGCGTCAGCAACGATTATGTACTGTACGCATTATTGCGAAAATTGTATGTTACGAGCATTCCGATGTAGAAATAAGAATGTTTTTCTTTCTCTTGTACTATGTGCCAGGAGAAATTGCTTTTGCCTTATTTCCGCGCACCAAGACGCTGTGTTGTCTGTATTTCCTGAATTAAAAAAAAGTTATCCGTCATTTCTAATCTTGTTGGAAAAGTGCGACAAGAATGCAAATTTTCTGGACAGCATCAGATTCATTCTTGTTTTAACAATTGTACTTTCTCAGCAAAATTTCTTGCTTTACTTTGAATTTATGTTCACCGTGTTTACTTTAAGACTCTAGGCATAGATATTATCTTCGTTTAATGCAGTTACAACTTTCTTCGTTTATCTTTCACTGCAGATAAAGCGCTTGTAGCGCAATTTCTATAGATTGAATAAAAAATCCCTTTATCTGTCGCCATTAACTGCAAAAAAGAAATAATTTTTGCTCACATATCACCAAACTTATTCTAACACCTCCACTAATTTGTTTTTTTTTTTGCAAGCACTATCTGCTTGTAGGCCTCAAAGCTTTCTTAGATTCTCTTCTTGCGCACATCAACCGGCTCTTATTTGTAAGTGCTGAACAGTCGCGCAAATCAACGAGTTTATAATAACCAGTTTTTAAAATTAGCCGCTCGTTGAAGAGAATGCCTTAAATGAGATGTGCACTTCTCAGTTGTAAAGCGTTTCTCCCTAAGGAAGATGCTTATGCCCCAATCTCGCAATGATGTTGAAGGTGCTAGTATTCCGTGGCTGCTGGCTTAGCCGTCCGCAGCACACAGAAACGAAGGTTAAGATGGCGTTATAACGAAAAGATAACAGCGTGGAATTTTTCATTTCCAGGAAGGCCGAATTCAAGCTCATAAGCACGCCATGACTGTGTATGAGCCGACTAACCCTATGCCCAATAACGTTTTCAACAAGTGGATGTATGTACGGGAATGCAAAGGACTTCACATCAATTATCCGGTGAGTGGCCAGAACAAGACTCAAATTCGAGAGATAAAAGAGTGAGTGGAACACGAGAATGTTCATGTGTCGCAGGAGCAACGTGCTAGAATTACATTTAACTAAAGCAACAAAATAAATCATCCTTGAGTGCAGGTTACTCAGCCAGCCGAACGCAACGCTCGCGGACAATCTCCCAAAATATCCGATTAAAATTCGGAGGGCACGGAAGTGTGCTGCATTCTAGAAACGTGAATGCATTTGCATTTGTACGCCAACAACTTTTCTTTGAGAGCCATCGTTGTCACGTGATAATTATTACGTAACCCTTGGATGACGTCTCCAGCTTTTTTACTAGTCATCGTTGTCTAACATCAGTACTCATCCCTAACACACTTTACTGTCGTACTCACCACAACGCGTTCACTTCGTGCCCCATTAACACACCGCAATGAACGAGCCTTTATTGGGCATACGTCGCGTGCCCGCCTTGCACCTAACGGGCCTTGGCTTAAACCGCAAGGAGGGCCAATCTTTTTTTCGAATGGTCATTTTCGTGCGTACATGCGCTACAAACAGGTCCTCTACACGCCGCTCGTGAGACAAGAAGAGCTTTCGCATGAATAATAATGATCCACGAATTTATTTAGTGAAGTTAGCCTGCATGCACACTCGGGAAGTGCAGTGCTTATTTCAATCTGGCACATTTCTGGTTCTTTGCAGCCTTGTGTGGCCTCTGTTTGTGCCAACAGGGCGAACGAAGACGGGGTGTCCACAGAGACGGAAGCACGCGCTGCTTCTTCATTTTGTGTCCTGGCTTCGTTCGCGCTCTTCGCGAAAATTGAATGCATATTAACTCTCCCACATTGCAGTGTTTTTCGCACTAGCTCTGTGTTTCGATCATACGATTAGTTTTCGAACTGGCTGAGAGCGATAACGTGTGTTCGTCGGTGCATATCTGCGAACTATTTTTTTTTTCGGAATGTTACGGAAGTGCTTAGAATGTAGGCGGTGCCAGAAAACGCGTAAAACTTGCGTGGCCTGACCCCCCATGAGTCGCCTCTACAGGGTCACGTGCCAAGCCCGCGCCATTCTGTGTTTTTTTGGATGCGGGCGGGTGCATCCGAGTGCAGCACCACCACACGTGTCCGGCAAGTTCTCCGCCATACCGGTGAACAAGCGTGCGATCTGGCAAGCTGCTAGATAAAGCACGAGCGAGTAACCCACGCTAGAGGTTTGCGCGGAAGCTCTGACCTCGCACTTCGTGGTTCCGACGGCGCGGACCAGCCGCCAGCGATACGTTCAAGGTTACCGTTCGGCGGGAACAGCGTCTTACCCTGCCTCGACTCGCCACAGGCACGTTGCAGCAGTACCTGTTGTGAGTGGCTGCAATGCTGGCGGCAGCGGGATTTCTGTAGTGCTGAGGCGCGCTTGTCGTCGTGTAGTTTGTTGGAGCGTCTTGTTTCTTCCGCGTGTATCTTTTAGAATTGCCCTTCCGTTCCGGAGCTCGGACGCCACTGCGTCATTCAGCTAGCCGAAATGCTGCTCATTTCTTGGATCTGGGTGGGAGTGAATTTGTTTTCTTGTTTATTTCTGCGTTGTTCTATTAGACTACAATATACGATGTTGTCAGTGCTTCCGATGTGTCATTCGTTGGCCTATACATTGGCCCACGAACCCCTATGAAGGGAGGGAATCGGCCATACCGACGACCCCGTCAGCTGGAGGGGGTTGGCGTATTCTACCCACGACTCCGTCAGCGGTAGGGGGCGGGGGGCTACAGATTGAAAGAGGGGAAGCCCCAGGTGCTTCAACATGCCCTCTCGTTCCGTACAGGGCCAGAAGCATTTCTCTGGAGTAAATGCTGTCATGGAGGAGTTGGGCAGCGATTCTTGCAATCGCACTCGTCCTGAACAAATCATCTTGAACAAATCAGTGGCGTCCGAGCTCCGCAACATAGGGAGAATGCTGAAAGCTACGCTCCAAAGAAACACGGCGCTGCAACAGACTACGCGACTACATTTGCGCCACTCACGCCAGGTAGAGCTTCAGTCCGTAGCTTGCTGTAGCCGAGAAGGACGCCGCTCCCGCCGAACGCAATCCATGAACGTCTCGCCGCCAGCTGGTCCGCGCCGCAGGAACCAGAAGTGGGCGGCCAGCGCTCCCGCATTGCTCTTCTGCCAACATTGCTCGACGGCCTTTATATAGCCTCTTGCCGGATCGCACGCATGCTCACCGCGCTGGAGGAGAAGGACTTGTCGGACATGTGCGGTGGTGCTGGACTCGGATGCACCCGACGCATCCGAAAAACACGAATGATGCGCGCTTGGAGCGTGCAACCCGTTGCATCGAACCGCGGTGTACAAGGTCCGCAAAGTAACGACAGCTCTGCTTTTCTTTTCCGCTGGCCATGTCTAAGCAACACCGCCCGGAACAATTGCTGCACACCATTGATCAGTCTTGCAGGAGTTGTGACCGTGTTTCACGCATAATAGTGCGGAGGAGGCCGAATTCTAAAGCCGAAATAGGGTAACACGGATTTTGTACAAGAATGGGAACAACTTCAAAACTCTTGGATCACGCGTACTTCAGTGCTTCCAAAATTATTCTGCAGGGTAACTGTAGTAGAAAAATTGTTCCAAAGATCTTCTAATGTTGGCGGCTAAGTTAATCATTTATAGTCTTACTAGATATTTTCTTGGTGCATAACCCACATCCGTAAAGACCTCTCGTGCGGTACGAATACCTTGTTTCGAACCTTCTTTAACATCCAGGATTCTTCGTATTTTTGATTACGAAGGTGATTAAGAAGCTTGAAGGAGTTTGGGCGAAATTTCGCAAAACCGTTGAGAATAATCCGCCCAGAAGTCAAAGTAATTAATAGGGCCGGCCCTCTTACACATGCCATCTACCTTTGCATTCGTTCTTAATAAGAGTTTTGCGGGCATTCGAAGGAGCACCGAAAGAGAACCTGAAACACTGCTGACATTTGTATACATCGTAGTATCCTTGCATATTGCACTGCATAATGCTGCAGCAAAACGCCATTTAACCATTCACATTAAGCCAAGCAATGTGGCGCAGTGGTCTCTACATATCGCCAGGTGGCGGTGAGATTTTGTCGACCCAGCCAACACGGCCAGATAGGCGCGCAAACGCGAGAATTTGAACATCGCGTGCAGTGTCCGAAGATTATTAAAACAAAAGACTTTCTTGGTTCGAGTGGCGTAGTCAGCATGTGTCACGCTTTCACCAATCCTTACCTAATCCAAAATACAATCCATAACCACCCAACAAGCGAATCCATAATCCAATTCATAATCCTACAAGTCAAACCCTGATTCCTAGCCCAGTCCTTAACTCAATCCATTATGCAAAAATGCACGAACTGTCAATGTAGAAAAATAAGATAACATGGCCTATGCAAGAATCGAACCCGGGTCTACGGCGTGTGAGAAAGGAAGGGCTTCAGCCCGTCACGAGGGTTTTTTATTTCTTCTGTTATATTAGAGAGTTTTAGTATTGCGGGCTTTGCGTAATTGCGTGCATAGCGGAATAGCGGGTCCAGAGTGCGCATGCGCAGAACGCTAACGGGGAAATAGCGTTAGCGTACGCACGCAATTTTCAGAATTTAGCGTTGCGGCAGTTGCGGCTTTTGCGCCCTTAGCGTGGAAACATGGCGGCGTCCTTTCAAGCGACAGCCGCCCGCTTGAGCCGATTCAGCAGCTCTTGTGATTCCGGTCGGCATGTTTACCGGCAACTACTGGTGTTGTTGGTTTTCGCTATGACTTACCTTGCTTCGACGACAAAGTTTAAGCTGCAATTCAGCCCAGTTTTTGAGATACGCTCTCGGTTCTGGAGCGTGCAAGCCTAATGGAAACTCAAGCTGCAATGCTACCGTCTGCAACTGCCCAAAACGCAGCAGAAACCTAGCAAAAACGTCTGGAACGAGACAAAAATAGATTTGGAGGTTTTTCGCGATGTTTTATGGACTTAAATTATGTAAAAAGAGTTTATATTAAATTTACATAAGTTTTTTGAACATTAGACGTCATGTGATGGCAAATATTCTTGCTCCAACGCCTTGTAGTTAACATTGCCTTTACTAGATGGCGCCACTGTTTTACGTTTTTATTTCATTTTATTGTAATTTTGGGGTCATTTTGCAGACGAAAATGAACACTGCACTAATAATTCGTATAAAAAACTCGGAAATATTATAATTTGGCAAGTTTATTTGGCAAGTTTACCATTTTAGAAGGACCATTCGCATCCATGTCAAGCAGATGGCGTTTAACGTTTTCAAAACGCTATACTAAAACTGTCTGTGGGGATAAGTTGCTTGCGGCACGCTAACGTAATTTCCCTTAGGTCCGCTATCACGCTAACGCTATACTAAAACTCTATTAAAACAATACCGAAAAGAGAAATCTAAGCACGCATACGCCACAAAACTCCACGCCATCATACACCTGCATGACCCCACCTTCCAAAACATCAAAAGTCTGGAAAGCACACGTGTGCATCCAAATAGGGAAGTCAAATAGGCGGCTTTTGCCGGGCAGGATATACGCCCAGCACCAAAGCGCGTCGTTCACGAAACGAAGATTTCGACGACCATGATGATTCAGCGTGGTGGTCCATCAAGCGCTCTTGCAGAGACTAAATAGCCCCAGCAACATAAATAGATCATACGGCATGAAACAGTTTTTCTCCACCGGCAAAAAAAGGATACTGTAGGGTGTGATGTCAATGTCCTTCACTAGTTTGACATTAGCAGCTGAATAGAGGCGCATCTAGTCAATGCAGTTTTCTTAGAAGTGTAAATGAGCAGTTACGATCATGTAAATTACACATGTCAATGTTAACCAACTAGAAAAGTACATTTTCGATAAATTTACTTCTTGGTTAGCATGTCATAGCGCCATCATGCTGCACCCACTGAAGCAGCACTCGCACTGAACGACCTCGCCCAGCAGATGGCGCCGTGATGTAAGCATAAATGGTTCGCATTGTCGCACGCAAGTTGTGTTGACTTCCTCTTTGAATTGTTTCATTGCTGGGCAGTTTGAGCCATCACTGAAGCGGAGCGGCAGAAGCCTAAAGACTGGGAAGCGACTTGTTTGGGTCGTGGGCTTCCGTCACAAGACGCATTTACTCAAAGGCGTTTGCTTTGCCAACATATTATACGCAGCTGGAAAGATTTGTATAATGCAGATGACGGTTAATGCAATGATGTAGGCGTGTTGGAGAAGCAAACTGAAGAGCATTAAAGGTGCACTTAAGTGCCCTTACGAGCGGAAATACGGAAGCATTTCGACTTCGGTCACCCCCTCTCTTAAGAGGTAATGTAATTAATAATTAATGGTAATTGTTTAAATATATCTGATTATTCAAATCAATTGATTACTAAATGACAATAAACTAATTTATGACACATCAGTAACCAATAATTAATTATTATTATTAATTCATTGCGTAATTAAAATCATTTGTTTTAATAACTGATCAATTTATTTCATCATTATTGTTTCGTTATGGATTCCGAAGAAATCACCTGCAATTAACCAGTCTCGTGAATTACTAGAAGCATCTAGCAAAAATATTGCCGTATTATTTAATTACTTGATTTAATATTTGAGTCATTTAAACATTAAATTCAATCATTTTTAGATCAGTTAAGAATTTATTGGGTACATAAATTGAGTATTATTAATAATTATTACTAAAAATTAAAAATCATATATTCTTACTGGATGACGAAAACACAATCTGTCCACCCTTCCTGTCCACAGCCCATGGTGACACATTCTGCCACGCCACTCAATGGGCAAGGCCTTAAAACAACAAGAAGGATCGATCGTTTGCGGCGACAGATAGAAAGCTCCGGCGACACCTTACCATTTGTAGACTTACCCGGCCTGCACCGCTTAATTGGCTCTACTTACAAATGCGAAGGCGGAGGTTGAAGGCGCCGTTTCAGATGTGAACTAGTCTTGCGTAAATGCGCCAGCAAAGACGACTGCAACTGCGAACGACGAAGAGCGGTCGCTTTATAAAAACATCAGTTTGGGAGGTCATGGTGAAAACATTTATACAGAAGGGACAAGAGGTATGTCTGGATCCGCCCGTAACGGACCGATCCTTACAAGCACTAGGTGGAGGTCCCTGGGTTGGGGCCCCAGTGGCCGCCGCCCGGGCGCGCCCGACTGAGGCTTGTTGGCCCTGTAAGTCGTGGCGGCCGAGCAGGGTCGCCTCCCAGTCCTCCTGGATCGGGTTGGGGATGGGGAAATGGCCTGTTTTGGGTCTCTCCCTTACTCCTTATGTGGAAGTTATTGCCTGCAAGAGGATCTTTTATTTCCTGTTCACCCAACAATTGCTCGATAAATTAAATAGAACATTTATAGTCCAGAATGCAGCTGCGTTTTAGAAATGCGTTATATGTTAAATAATTGAGGCAGCAATGGTGTTGGAGAGCAAATTTGTAATAACTAGCCGCACAAGCAAGACACATTGGGAGTTTCGTTTTTCTCAAGAGTGAAAATGAACGTTTTAAACGGCCGAGAGAAGACAGCTATTTTACGAAAATGACGAGTTTACTTTGAAGTTTCTTCTTGATCTTCACTGAATTAACGACCTCATTATGAAATTACGGCAAGCATTGAATATTTTCAACAAAACCTCAACGTAGTATTTGTTCATTGGTGCTCCGGTAAACTTTCATTCAGTATTATTGTTTATATTTAGTTTTATGATAGGTATGTCAAGCATATCTGTAGTTTACAATAACTGCAGGAAGTGGCAATTTTTTCACATATGGCAATAATGGTTCTCCATAGCTTGTTTAATATTGTTAGCGTGGAAGTATATTCAAGGAATTTAATTTTGATTTTTTTCTCCCTAACACACCTATGACGCAGCTCTTGTGGTATTCACTGTAGTGGCTCTGGCATTCAGGTGCTGATAAAATCTTACTTTTAAAAAAGTAATCCTAGGTGCATGTTACCGATTCCCCTCGACGGACACGTCATTTTGCGATAACCTACACGATTCCTTAAATCAAATTATCGCCCGTTTCCCTGCAGCTGAAATCTTGTTCTTAGGCGACTTCAATTTTCCGAATATTGTCTGGTCACATAACGACCCCTTTTCTACCCCTTCGTCCGGTGAATCCAACTCGTTTCTTTCCATTTGCTCAGACTTCAGCCTATCACAGATTGTTAGTCTTCCCACACGTGTAACGCAAACCACATCATCACTACTTGACCTTATTCTTACGTCATCAGCGGATAACTTATCCGCGGTTTCACACCTCCCTGGGCTGAGCGATCATGATATCTTACACTTCACGCTAACTGTGACTCAAAGAAAAATTAACCGACAGAAAAGAAAATTTCGTGATTATAACAAAGCTGATTACACCACCATGAACAGTGAACTCTGCTCATTTTTAGATGTTTTTTTCCCGCTCTGTCAGGATCAGCCCAAAGAAACTAACTGGCGCATGTTCAAAGAAAAAATTTCAGAATTAATCAGCCGACACGTCCCCCTTAGAACCGCCTACAGCAGCAGTAAAGCCCCTTGGTATAACACATACTTTAACAGGTTACCCAACAAAAAAAAAGCGTTTATTCCGTTCTGCTAAACAGTCTTCAAAATCGACAGCTTGGCTAGCGTACAAAAAAGCGGCAAAGTCTTAAAATACTTCCTTAAGGTCAGCTAAATTTTCATTTTTGAACACTACTCTTCCACAGTTATTAAAGACTAATCCAAAACGTTTTTGGAATGTTATACGAGGAAGTACTAATAAGGACGGCTTATCACTACTCACAAGTTCCGGGGAATCAGTACCGCCTCGCCTTTGTTCCAAAGTACTTAACGACACATTCGTTCAGTCATTTTTATCCCTGTGCTTACCAATCAGATGCCAGCTATAAATGCTACCAATTATCACCTCATGAAACCCATAATATTTGAAGCAACTAGCATCAAAGCCATAATAAACAAATTAAAACCCAAATTATCTTGTGGAGTCGACGAGATCAATGTTAAATTTTTGCAACATACCGTGGAATACTGTTAAATCACACTACAGTGCATTTTTCTCAGTCGTATAACTCTGGCAGTATACCTCATGATTGGAAAACTGGAAAAGTAATCCCCATCCACAAGTCACGTCCAACACATAATCCGCTCAACTACAGATCCATTTCCCTTACTTCCGTACCGTGTAAAATTATGGAACACATTATATACACGCGTCTAGTGAACTTTATTGCAGATAAGTTTTTTTCTAGTGTGCAGCATGGGTTCCGTAAAAATTTATCTTGTGAAACTCAGCTAGTCTCCTTCACTAATGATTTGCACGCCTATCTAGACTGTGGTTTTTCAATTGATTGCATATTCCTCGATTTCTCCAAAGCTTTTGAAAAAGTTATCATACACTACTTCTTCATAAACTAAGCTTCCTAAACATAGACCCTACAATAATTGACTGGATTAATGCTTTCCTCACATCTCGCGTTCAGTGTGTAACCACTAATGAAGTGAACTCACCCTCGGCCCCAGTTCAATCCGGCGTTCCGCAAGGGTCGGTTGTAGATCCTCTCTGATTCCTGATTGACATCAATGACTTACCTTCTCACGTTCCTTCCAAAATTTGTCTTTTTGCAGACGACTGTATTTTATAGCGTGAACTAACTGATGCTTCAATGCTTTATTAATTCAGAATGACCTCAATAATATTGTGGAATGGTGTAATACATGGTGCATGCAATTAAATATTAACAAATGCAAATCAATGAGGGTATCTCGCACTAACCACTTAAGTCCTCCATATATGCTTAATAACGTCTCATTAGAATCGGTGACATCATACCGGAATCTGGGAGTTCTCATTACCAATAATCTATCTTGGAAATCGCATGTCAATTATATCACTTCTAAAGCCAGTAGCACCTTTGGATATATGCGCCGTAATTTCCGCCTTGCACCATCATCATTAAAATTATTATTGTACACAACTTACATTCGTCCACAACTTGAATACGCGTCATCTGTCTGGGATCCCGGTCACTTAACACTCATACATTCTCTTGAGGCAATACAAAATTGCTCAGCCCGGTTTATCTTAAACAACTACCAAAGGACCGCTAGTGTTACTAATATGGAAACCTACTTACAACAACCACTTTTATCGACCCCAAGAAAGCTATCTCGTCTGTCTCTCTTTCATAAAATATACCAACATAACACAACCTTGCGCTATCTTTGGGTTCAACCACCGTCATACATTTCAACTCGCCGTGACCACAGCAAAAAGGTAGATATTCCACACTCAAATAGGCTTGGATATTCATACTCGTTTATTCCTCGGACAAGCAATGACTGGAATAACCTACCAGCATCACTAACAAGCATATCTGAAATTGAGAACTTTAAATCGGCATTACAAAGTTTCTTTTCGTAGCTAGTGCTCATATCATCATCATGGCGTTCATAGATGGCGTTCATATTCCCATTACGGCTGTTTGTTTATTAGGAACTGCATTCCTTGTTTATTATTTGTTTTCTCTGTCATGTTTTTCTCTATTTATTAACACCGTTACCAATGCGATGCGATGGACTTCATTCTGAAAGTACACAATCTGGTAGCTACATATGCATGCAGAGCGCAGAGGATGACCAATTTGGAATGAACATAACTAAACGTAAGGTGTGGATAAAGTGATGTCATGACATTAGGAAGAAAGCAATTTAGCCTTGCTTCCGATAAAAAGGTATTCTCAGTGAGAAATCACAAAGTGTGGCCAAAGCAAATGGTAGCCTTCATGACGCCAGCATTAAAGTGCTTTGGGGCTGAGAAAGTTGCTTTTGAGTGCAACAAAATGAAAAAAATGGCTGCAAACAACTTTGCCATGTTAGAGTAAGGAAGGGTTGTGTTACAGTAGCCACACTCATTTGGTAAATACGCAATGTGCTCCTGTAGTTTTGCTCAGAGAATGTTTTGCGTAATATTATTTTTCTGGACAAGCTCTTAATATGCTATATCACAAAGACCTGCCTTAGTGCGCAATTTTGGATATCTCTCCAGTGTCGCACACTCGCGACATACGGATTTGAAAATTACAGTGTCCCTAACAAAACTTTCTGGCGTCACTCTTCAACAAGCGTAAATAAGTTTCCTAAACAAGGCAGTTACATATGTATTATTTTCTCTCGAAACGTGCATGCAACAAAAAATATGGGGTTTGATCGGCTAGTCCAAATATGTCTGTGTTTCTCATTATATGTAACCGAAGCACTTTCGCAGTATTTCGCGAATTGCAGAGATGTGTGAGCGCCGTTGCTCAATGCAGCTAAATATAATCATCCTGTGTGGTTGTTTTTTTCCTTGCATCCACTCCAGTCTGGCTACGTTGGTAAGCCGGAAGTCGTAACGGAGGACCTACTCAGACCTATATACAACGGTTACACCTGGCGTGTGTTCTTCTATTGTCCTGTCAAAGAGTAAGTTGCACTGACTGCAAGAGATTTCTATAAAGGCCTGCCGTGCGGATTAATGGTTATCAGTTGAACATTACTAGGATGTCGTAATTGGCAAAGTGCTCATAAAGGTTTTTATCAATTCTGCCCGATGTGGCCGCGACAGACCGCCGTGTCTGCTTCCCGTGTACGCCTCTATCGTGTTAACTGTCGCTTTTTGTCGTAAGCACTGTACAATCTTTCCTGAGGTAGATGTGTCCGCAGAGGACAGCTTGAACAAATTTTTGATTGTTTTCACCGTTACCAGGAGAGTTTAAAACGCTGAAATGCTTAAAATTTTTGTAAAGTTTTACGCTTTAAAATATGTACACATCTAATTTTCTTTCATCTTTTTTTTTACGTTACCGTCTTCTCTTGCATTCCTTTTTCGGTTCTGACTTGGGTGCATTGCAGTAGCCTCTTTATGACCTCTGTAATACTTGTCTGTAACAATTATCTGCTCCTGCGAAGAATGCTCCCCAGTCAAAACATCAGTAAAGCCTTGGTATGTTTTTAGGCGCCTCTCTGTCGACTTTATAACAACAAAGGCTCGCATTTCGAATGCCGTCTTCAGCACAATAATATGCATAAATAAAAAAACGATATGTAACCAACAAATGAAAAATATACCAGTGTTTATTTTACTAAGGCCGGCCGACGGACCAGCCTATTGCGATTCAAGCAGCCCGAAAAACGATGTCGTTCCAGCCAGAACGTCTTGTAAAAAGCACACATGTGTTGTCATCTTTTCGGTCTTTAACATTTGTATTTATTTTTAGTTGCAACAAAATCATCTTTCGTGTGCATATACATGCATGAGTAGTAACCTCAGGGATTAGCATTGAAAAACTGAATAATTTCATTAAAATTTTGATCCATGACATACCTCATTAAGATCGGAGCAGGATGGTTGTTATTGGTAGCAGAAATTCACACTCTGAAGGAAAGACTGACGCATTACCCTTGAAAGAGTGCTCAGCTTGGAATTTTAAATCAATGAATTTGAGTGGTGGCCCATGTAAACAAACAAAGGGCAAAACAATTGGCAGTAAAAGGGGTCTTTATTCTGCCTATAAATTGAATGCCATTCTCGAAAACGTTTTTTATAAGAGGTTAATACCCCTTTGGCTAAAGGCGCGAAACACACGGACTCAAGGAAGCTAGATGGGGCGGACTATCCTTGTGTCCGCATTTGTTTTGCGTCTTTAACCAAACCGCGGAGGTAAAATTTCGATGGCGGCGAAATTCTAGAGGCCCGTGTACTGTATGATGTCAGCGCATGTTAAACAAAAACCCGAGGCGGTCGAAATTTCCGCAGCATTTCACTATAGCGTCCCTCATAGACTGAGTCGGTATTTAAACCCCCATGAACTAAACTAATCTAAAATAATTTTAAACAAAGATTAAGAACTACCAACATGTACAATTACACGTATATTTAAGGAGGTTAGCAGATTACTAATTTCTCATATGATGCCAATGTAAATACAGGCTACACAAATTGCGTCGCCGTGATGCTTCATTGGTTATGCCACTTGGCTGCTGACCCGAAAGAAGGGGGTTAGATCCCTGCAGCGGTGGTCAAATTTCTGTGAAGGCCAGATGCTAGAGACCCGTGTAATATGTGATATCACTGCGGGTTAAAGAGCTGCAGGTAGTTATAATTTCCGGAGCCCTTCACTATGGCGTCCCTCATATACTCAGTTGCTTCGGGACGCTAAACGCTCAAAAACCGAAACCGACAAGGTACGAAAATATGTGCTAATTTTTTTAGTGCTGACATCTTGACTCTTTTTTTTTTCACAACTATTGCACCTCTACGATTAGCTTTCGCAATTTCATGCTCAAAATCTTGAAAACCAGCCTGTCACGAAAGTTGTTAGGAGGCTTATAGATCGTCATCAGGAATTGCATTTTGATACTATGCACGTATAACAGTGCAAATAAGGTGCAGCGTACAGACGGGCAGCATACAGATTTGAGCACGTGTGAACAGGAGTTCGCTTCTCTCAGACACTCTGCGTGTATTTTTTTAGCTAGTTCTACTCTCAGCCAGTCATCGGTGGAGCCATAAAAGAAGCTGCAAAATAAGTGTGTCATTCCAGCATTAATCACAAGTTTGTGCACTCGATTTTCCGAATAAGCTATTCCCTTCAGCACCGATGTTAATGCTAGTCTCAGAAAGCCATAGAACATTCTCCTGGGCCGTAACAAAAAGGAGCGCTTACTATCCGAACGATCGAGTGTCTCGTGTTGCAGGAAAAAAAAAGTATATAATATTGTTGTGGGCTTAGAGAAACGCAGGAAGGGCAAGGCGGAGAACGAAAGAAGATGAAGTTGAGAGTGTTGTGCCCCGTCGGACGGTAATACCCGCTCGCCGATTCAAGCTACCGCGGCTGAACCTCTCGCCGCTGGCCTGTTGAAGCAGCTAGAAAACCCCGGCTGTGAGATTATAGCCGTAACAATATGTCGTAACAGCCTCGAAGTGAAACGTTGATCAAGTCTCCGGTTGGGCACCATGCCATAAACCTCTTTATAATCAAATTACGGTGATCAATGCCTTCAGAGCTGTTCGTAAGAAAGCTTCCTCTTTCATAAACTTCTAGGAGGCTTCAAATCTGATGGCATTAAAGCGTTATACCTCCTCAAATGCGGCATGTGGCATGCAGAAAATATTGAATAGACGGAAACACCTTTCGGCTGAGATTCAAAATCCACGGAGGGGCTGTACCCTCACTGCCAATGCCCTGTCTTCAAGGCACATCAGAGTAGGAGGGAGTTGATTTGCCAATTTCAAGACTGCCATACTGCAGTCCGGATTCGGTACCTATTACGAAACTAAAGCCTGTCAGTCATACCTAATAATAATGCCGCGAACCTGTGTAGTATTTGCTTGTTCATTCATCAAGATCTTCGCCCGGTGAACCGTTGAACGTGGTTGGCAGTCAGGACCTGCTCAAAATAATCCAGGCTGCAATCGTAGCCATGGTTGACGTCGTAATTGAGGAGTCTTTTTTTGCTCGTGGGCGGTCCAGTGGCAGTCTGTATTCGTGTGAACGCCTCTGAAGACGACGGGTGCTTCGCACTTCGTCTTCGATTGGGACGATTTCTGCGGCTTTGTCGTGATCTGCTTCTTCTTGACAGTTTGGTATTCTTTGTCGGCTCCCAGGGAGTGAGGGCCACAACGACATACGACAGCGCCTCCACCAGATTTTACGTAGTGGTGACAGCAGTCCTGAAAGCACGAAGACACCGAAAATTGCTTGCAAACAAATCTCTATGTGGGCTGACTTGCGCTCGCAAACAACTGTATCAGTCGCCGATGGGATTGCAACAAGCCTGCTCGGCGGTCGTCATACGGAATGTCCGCTGCTCTCGACTGTGCTGAATTTTAAGCTGATAGCAAACATTCGAGATTAAAAGTACGAATATACCAGAACATTCTGGAACAACATAGATGCGGCTCCACATGGATGAGATCAATCGAGATAAATCTGGTTGCTTCTTGGTTTCCAATGTGATAAAGCGGTGCGCCGGCAGCTTTGAAGAATAAACAAAGAAACAAAGGATTCGTGGCACTATCCACGCAATGAGGCGTTTTAGGTTGGAGCGCCAGTGGATTTGCACAGCAGCAACACCCGGACCACGACCTTAAACACCTCATCGAGTACTTGTAGGGCAAGCTTGGTTGAGCCCCGCCTCATTCAAGCGAGGATGGTCTTCGTTCAGTGCACAGAATGATGTGCTCGCGAAGATGAACATTGCAGTGAGCAAAACAGCCTACTGTATTATTCTCGTGCCTGCAAGTCTGCGCGAAGAAGTTCTTCAGGCTTCACATGACAAGCCCACGGGTGGGCATCTCGAGTTTTCTGGCAGCATCCCGGTAACTGGCCCCGGCTGTCTGCCGATATCGCACATTATGTGAAAACATGCCGAGATTGCCAACGACGAAACACACCTCCCGCTCGACCAGCAGGATTTCTGAACCCCCCCTTTAACCCTCCTCAAGGCCCTTTCAGTAGATCGGCACGGACTTCCTTAGCGCTTCCCGGGAGTGAACGACTGGAAATCAGTTGATTATCACAGCCACCGACTACCTGACCAGCTTCGCCGAGGCAAAAACCCTACCGAAAGGAAAAGCAGCAGAAGTCGCCAAATTTTTCGATAAGTGCATTGTTCTGCGACACGGCGCCACCGATTTGCTCATCACGGACAGAGGAACAGCCAGCCTGCGTTACAGCCAAACCAGCCACCGGAGTACAACTGCATGCCACCCGCAGACAAACGGACTGGCCAAGGGCATAAACAAACCAATCTCCGATATGCTCGCCATGTATGTCGATGCCGAACAGAAGACCTGAGACACCATCCTGCCTTATATCGTCTTCGCCTAGAAAACCGCAGAGCGTGAGGCCACCCAAATGACGCCTTTTAGGCTCGTCCATGGCAGAGAGGCTACGGCTACGCTAGACGCCATGCTGTCCGACGTTCCTGAAGAAGATAACGCCCATGTCGCCTCCTACCTTCAAAGCGCCGTAGAAGGTCGGCGACTTGCCCGATTACGGATCAAAGACGAGCAGTGGAGCGACACGAGACGCTAGAACTTATGAAGACGCAACGCGGAAGGCACGCCAGGAGACAGAGTCTAGATTCGGACGCCCATTCGCAGCCGCGAAGTTAGTGAAAAGCTTTTACACCGCTCTTTCAGACCGTACATGTTCTTCATCGGCTAGGTGAACTGGACTATGAAGTCGTCCCGGGCGAAATTGCTGCATCAAAGGGACGCCGGCTACGGACAGAAGTTGTCCATGTCGTCCCTCTAATGCCCTATTATTCGCGCTAAGCGATGCTGTATTTCCACACTTGCTGTTTGTTTTTGCTCAATTTGTTTTATTTCTTTCTACTCGCCTCATGCTTTAAATCATCGGGTCAATGTTTTTTGTGATAGCGGAAGAATGTCCCGAATCTTTGTTGTGTTTGTTTGCTGATTCTTCAAAGCTGCCGACGCGCCGCTTTATTGCTTTGTTTGTGATCCAAGAAGCGACAAGATTTATCTCGATTGATCGCATCCAAACGGAGCCGCTTCTACGGTTTTGGGGAATGTTCTGGTAACTTTGAATCTTTTATCTCGAAAGTCCGCCATCAACTCTAAAATCGGAACGGCGGATAGCGGCGGGCATTCGGTTCGACGACCGCCCAGCACTCATGCTGCTACACAACCAAAGGCTTATTCTGTTCTTGGCGTTTAAAAGTAAGCCCAAATGAAGTGCTTTGTTTACAAGCCATTTTCGCTGTCTTCATGCTCTCTGGACCGGTGTCACCGCTACCCTACAATATAAATAGAGCACTTTTTCTGCTGCCATTAATGAAAACATTAGTAAACTTCCTGCATTTGCGCTTAAATTTCACTGCAAACCACAAATTGTTTTCTTTCGGGAGCTACATCTGTATGATGAACAACAACGCGACAACTGGGGCTAGGTTGTATTCGATTTTTGGAGCTGTAGTAGATATCCACTCAACGTAAAAAAAACACGATGCAAAACTGAACGAAGCGCTTCGGGCATTTTTTGTTGTTTTGATACTCGGCGCATTCCTAGTACGGTTCAAAATATACGATGACTATTTGAAACACTTATCTTCCATGCTTAGTGCTTGCATTAATAGTGAATTTATCGAAACTGTTTGTGTCGCAGTTAACCTCTACATCACTGTGCGACGCTTACATCCAATATAATTATGCTACTTTGAATTTTGTGGACAGTTTCTCGCACTCGGCTGCTTGACTTGGTACTCTAGAAGTTGTTGCCTCCACAACAGCAGCACTAAAACTCGTATATTCCAGCCGCTGCGTGCCTGTTACTTCACCTCTTCACCTCATAACACGTTGTGCGAAAGCGCCACCGCACTGCCTTCTCCACGGGAGACGGAGTCGTTTAAGCACACATTATTCCGGCGAAGGAAAGAGGACAGTGAGATGTCTTGTTGGGGAAAACAGGAGAGAGAAGTGAGAGGGCAGCTGATGAAGGAAGCGCGGTGTTGTCGACGTGGTCTGACATTAGGCGGTTGAAGGAGATGCCGGTGTCGCGACCGTTGACTCGAAGCAAATAAGTTGTGTCAACCAGCGGTACGACGAGATGGGGTGCAGTATAGGGTGCTTGACGCGGATGGCGGGCACAATCCACGCGTAAGAAAACCTAGGTGCTGTCTCTCAAATCCCGGTGAGGGAAAGAAGAGTGGTTAGACCTTCAACCCACGGTATGCCACGAGGAAAAATGGTGCTCATGGCCGGCGGGCACACGAAATCAGCCGGCAGACGCAACGATGTGCCAGAGACGAAAGGAAATGGAGCACATCCGAGGTCTTTCTTGATGGCCGTACGGAGGCCTGAGTGAACGACTTGCAAGGGAGTGGCCGAGTTCTCCGAACAGTCTTAAGCCATGAGCGAAGCCTTTAGCGTACGGTGTAAACTGTCGACCAAACTGTTGGTTTGCGGATGGTAAGCTGTAGTTTTTAGGTGGGCGATACCACCAAGCTAGGCCAAACTGGCGAAATTTGCGAACTCGAAATGGTGGCCTTTGTCACTGATCACCGCTGACACGCCGAAAAAGGCGAACTGCGTGGAAATGAGTGCGGAGGCAACCGTTTCCGTAGTGATGTCTGGTATAGGGTTGGCTTCCGGCCAGCGCGTAAAACACACAGTTATGATGATTATTATCACCGTAACCGTGCGTTCTTGGCAATAGTCCGACCAGGTCAATGTGAATTACTGCAAAATGGGAGTTCGGAGGTTGGAAACTTCCTTGTTGAGTCGTAGTGTGACGATAAATCTTGTGCTGCTTGCAGCCAATGCAAGCTCGAGCTCAGTTGCAAACGCCGGCGTTGAGGCTAGCCCAAGCAAAACCTTCCTACATATACAGGGATGACAAAGGCGGGGAAGATCACTGAAAGGAATGCGGCGGAAAGGCACAGGTAATAACGACGTGCGCGTCTAATGACAAGGTTCATGTCTGAAATGACGTTGGCCCTAGGGTCGGTATAATGTACAGGGCGCAGGTGAAAGGATGATGAACGTGATGAACAAAGTGCTTGAAGGTATCTGTCCTGCTAATAACGGGCTGGCAGTTGCACGGCAAAGGCAGAGGTTTGCAAGAAAGATACACAGCTGAGGGTGTCGGCGGGAATGTTAAGGGCGCCCTTCATGTGGCGCATGTCAGTAGAAAATTACGCCCGACAGGCCAACTGTCAAATTTCCGTGAGTGACTAGGCGGTTTCTTGGATGAAGAGAAAGCGCTCGGGAGTGGTTTGTGCTTTGTGAAGATCACAAAATTTTGGCAACCAAGGAGAAACGAAAATGTTACACGACAAAGTACACCGCGAGCGGCTCATGGCCGAAACCAGAGTACCTCTTCTCCGAAGATGAGGGCTTCGAAAAGAAACCGAGTGGACACCATTCGCCGGTAAAAAATTCTTGCCGAGCACCGCCAAGAACAGAACCTGAAGCATCGACCGTGATGCTCGTTTGTGCGTCATGCTCCGGGTAAACGAGAAGGGGGGCAGGGGCGAAACGCTCCTTGTCAGAATTGAAACAGCATTGACAGCCCCGGTCTAGGTGAGAGCGGGTGCCTTTCTGTAGGCCGAGAGAGAGAGAGCGAGAAAACCGAAGTAAACTTTTTAGTTGTTGCAGAAGGGTGAGCGCTTCCAGGAATAAAATGCCGGTATTATGTGACGAGGCCAAGGAAATGCCTTAGCTGACGTAGTGAGTCTGAGCGGGGGAAGCCAGCGACTTATTTGATGTTGTCTGCGAGTTGGTCAATACCGTAGCCGTCGACGAGATGTGAGAGGAATTCCAAGGATGAGACGTCAAGCAAACGTTCACCGGAGTTAAGAGAGAGTCCCCGGTCGTCAAAATGTTCAAAATGAGGCGCAGATGATGTAGGTGCCGAGTGCGAGAGAACTAGCGACGGGGACATTATCGGCGTACGGGAAGGCTAAAGGGAAACTGCGAAGAATGACGTCAATGAAACGCTGGATAGTTTCCTCAGCGTTTCATAGGCAAAAAGGCATCCTCGTGAAATCAAAAAGGCCGAAAGGCGTGATAATCGCCATCTTCTGTAAGTCGGCAGGAGCAACCTCACCGCTGGTAAAGCCCTAGTTGTCTGCCAACGGGCAACAATCAGGCTGAGTGGCCAAGTGATCGGGATGAGCGCCCGTCGCCTGAGTTCTTAATGATCATGTGATGGGGCCGAAAAACAGCTGGAGGATGGCCCGGCGATGTTACTATCTAACATGTACTCAAACGCCTGACCGGCAAAGCACACCTTTTCAGGGCTGAGGTGGCGTGCTGTGGCATGCGTTGCTCGAGGACTGATAGTAACGCGGTGCCCGATGTCATGCTTGACATGTTTTGTCCACTTGGGCTGGCTGTCAAGGACGGAAACTCTCTCAACAGGTCCCTGTAAGGTGAAGATACGGTATCATTATCATCAGCCTAACTACGCCCTCGGCAGGGTATAGGCCTCTACCATGTCTCCTAATTACCCTGCCCTTTGCAAGCTGTCGCGGCTGTATCCCCACAAACCTCTTAATCTCACCGGCCTATCTAACGCTGTTCCGCCCTCTGCTATGCTTGCCTTCTCTTGAAATCCACTCCTTGCCCTTAAGGGTCATCTGTTATTTTGCCTTAGTTTACATGCCCGGCCCAAGTCTATTTCTTCCAGGGATGGTATGGCGGATCACAAAAGCGGAAGGAGGGAAAAGGGAGAGCCGGCCAGTCACAGAGAGTCCTGTAGTCGAATTCTAGAGTTTCTTGCGTGCCATGTCAACCATAAGAGAAAAAATGCAAAGGCAGCGCTAAGTAAGACATGGCTGACCTCGCAACCCAAGAATATTCAGCAAAATGACCGGTGGAAGCTAAGCTTCACATGGAGTGATCGCTTCCTCTAAACTGGTATCCGCGAGCTGTTCACGGCTTGGAGATGACATAGCCGCGGAGCAGTACGGTAAACTGTTTTGGCAGGGATTACAGTGACTTCGACACCTGTGGGCACCAGAAACCAGAGTCCGCTGGAAGAGTTGGTAATGTAGAAAAGGCGACCTTCATTGTTCGGGAAAAACTTCGCCGCCGTTAGCGACCTGTCGGCGCGTTTCCCTGCCATTCGCAAGGTCACGTACAACGTTCCGCAGCAGCCCTAAAACTGTGGTGATACCAGCAGTGTGGCAGACTGGGACGCTCCTCTGCGTGATGAAACATGTCAGATGAGAAGTCACGGGAGCGGCTGTTGTGGGAACCGCAATGATAACGCTGCTGTGGACAGGAGTGTACACAAGGAGCGCCTTGCTTAGAAGATCCCAGGACGCCAGCAATGAAGTCTTGGAGATAACGTTTGTCATTCCGTAGCTCGGCAAATTCCTGATGAAACGCAGCGGATGGTGTCGGGGAACACCCTCAGGCCACAGAGGCTGACCCCCGATGAAGCGTGGCGGCGTCCATGATCTTGGTCGCGCGGTCGGGTGAAGTCGCAAGTGGCGTGTTGGTGGCCGTCGCCAGTGACATGTGCACCGATGATGGAAAGCGTTAAGGAAAGAGCTTTCGATGTAGCTGGGTATCAAAAGTGGCTGCGTGGTCTCCAAGCCTAAGAGGTGAACGCCGGTCGCCGAGCTGTAACGCTAAAAGGAGCTGCTGCAGCCCCTTCCGGTCGAATGGCAAAGTGCGCTGAAGATTGGCTGTCGTTATATATTAGTGGGAGACTTCCCAGGATGTCCCGAACCTCAGCCGCAACCTCGGCTCACAGCGAGGATTGAATGTAGCCGAACCGGGTTTGCTGGGAGGTTATTTTCCCCACGCAAAAACGGGTTTCCATCTTCCGGGGCCCGTAGGGATAGCAATTGAGCAAGCGCCTGCACGCGCTGATTAGCGGATATCGAGGCATGCCCAGGAACCCACGTGTGGGTTAACTCTTCGGTAAGCTTGTATTCTGGTGTGAAATTGCGTCGGGCGATAGGAGTTCTAATGCTTAATTGATAGCGAGAGTACGCAGCTTGAGATTCCGTGCTGATTTCCGTAATGTTAGGATTTTGTGTATCGTGTATGAGCGCAAGGGCGATGGTTGCGCCCTACGCCTCCGCCGGCTTTTTGGCGTGCAGTGCGGATGCGACCCGATGGCACCATCCTAGTAGGCGGTGAGAGCGGTATAATAGCCAGCTAGGGCTTGCTGAGCTGTGTCCGCTAAGACAATATCGGGTCTGCAGCTGCAGTTTTTGCTGTAGTATTCAACTCTGGCCTGGCGTCAGCGCCTCTGTAGCTCGCGGTTCATATTCCTCGGTTAAGTTTGGGCCTAGTTTTCCCTGGATACCAGGTGGGATTATCTGATACTTGGGTGCAAGTAAGCATGTGCTGGAGGCCTGGTGAAGATGCCGTAGGAATTGTTGGCCGGTTTCTGGGTGGGTTATTCGTAGTGTGTGGTTGCTTTGTTGGGCTTCGAGAAGTTTTGAGACTATTGTAAGGGCCCGTTGCCAGTAAGTGATTTGTGCGAACGGATTGTTGTGGACGTTGCTCTGAGGTGGTCGCCTTTCTAATAGGCACATCAGGTTTGTCTTGTGTTTTCGTGGCCGCGTGATAAGGAATGAGGCAAGTCGAGGGTCTGGTGATGAGGGCGTCTGTCATATTAAGGATCTCCATCTCCGACAGACCGTGGTTACGTGTTCTGTTTGGCGGAGGATAGGGTCCGCAGCTTTTTCGCTTGCATTTATAGGAGTTCTACAGTGAAGGTTGCATCCATAGTGTCCTGTGTACAGAGCTCAAGGGTTTTCAGTCTAGCGACTAGGGATATATGGTCGTCATACATTTGTTTATTTATTTATTCAAAGTACCTACAGCGCCCATGAGGCATTATTGTAGGGGGGTTATTACTATATACAATAACACATGCAAAGAAGATATTGGAAAACATGTCAGCAAGGATAACACAACATATTAAAAGAAGACTAAATGAGTTTACAACTAGTATGAGTGATGACACAGTGCTGGTAAACACACGAGACCTGGAAAAAAAAATACATCAGACTATCGCTTCAACAGCACTTTCGAAATCAGGTGCACAAACCACATCATTCGGAAGCTTATTCCAGCCCAGGAATGTGTTAGGGAAAAACGAATTCGGAGGTGTGTGCGTATATGCCGGGGAACTGGTCTGATAATAATAATAATAATAATAATAATTCTTTATTGCGCCAAATATTTAAAAAAATGTACAGAAATCCGGCCTGCCAAAGCCTCATAGGGCTTTAGCGGCAGAGCCCGACAGGCAGCGGAACCGCGCAGACATACACACGGGCAAAAAAAAAACACATTCAAAATAACGGACATCAAATTAGTATGACGGTGAGAACAAAATAGACACAAGACTCATGTTACATGAAGGAAAAAAAAATCCTCATCAGATTAAATCGCAAGGAAGAAAAACCAAAGTGGCATAACAATACCTCAGATCAGTGCAATAAATACAGCAGTAACCAATGACATCACAAGATTTACTTGACAGGTGGTAAAGCACATGCATGATGTCGTAAACCCTCTAATTAATGTATCGCAGCATCTTTTTTATTTTGTATTTAGTTTTTGCCCGGCGAACACTTGGAGGTAACCTGTTAAAGTGAAAGGGAACGTAATAATCTCTTAAACGCCTTCCATATCTTGTAGACCGTCGGGGAATACAAAAAGGTTCCCTCGGTCGAAGAGACCGTGTGGGAACATACGGAATCTTATAGTCACTAAGCCAAAAATGTTTTAGAACGATCGTTTCCATCAAAAGGCGATCAAAATCAGGTTGAGAAAATACCTTAAAGAGATCAGAATTGGAGGGAAGGCCTAAATCATAGCCGATATTTTTTAATAAAGATCGTAGGAGAGAATTAATCCTGCACTTCCAGCGAACTGCACAGTGACCATAAATCGTTATGCCATAGCGCAGTATGCTATAACCAAGGGCGTTTACGATAACTTTGCGTATTGAAAGCGGCATGTAGTATCTGATGTTGTAAAGCACACAGGAGACGGTTCGGAGCTTTTTACAAACGTGGGACAAGTGATCATTCCATGAAAGAGCACTGTCAAAGTATAATCCTAGGTATTTCACTGTATTTGTATAGCTCAAGGGTATACATTGACATTGGGAACAATCAGATCCGTGCAAGAAAAGGTGATGGTTTAAATCTACCTTCTTCATCGGGCTGTGAAAGCATATAAGCTGAGTCTTAGAGCTGTTAACTTTAATTAGGTTGTTTGAGAACCAGTCCATAGAAATTATTGCTGCAGCTTGAAGAGAAGAAATTGAGTCAGAGTAGTTCGGTGACTGGGTTACAAGTACAGTATCGTCAGCGTACTGATACAGGCCTACAGGAACAAAGTTTGAAAGGTCATTCACGTAGACGTTAAATAACAGGGGACTAATTATAGAACCTTGCGGGACGCCAGCTTTAATTAACAAAGAAGCGCTCTTTGCCCGGCCAATGGAGATATATTGCGTTCTCTGCAGTAAAAAATTTCCCAAAAGCGAAAGAAACGCTCCACGGAAGCCTAACTTGGACAGTTTACACAATAACACACTGTGACACACGCTGTCAAAAGCCTTGCTGACATCCAGAAACAGTGCACACACCACTTGGTTACGTTCAAAAGATCGGTTTAACATGTCAGAAAAATCCTCCAAAAGCATTTCCGTCCCTTTACCTTGTACAAAACCATATTGACACGGTGACAGGATTTTGTGCTTATCTAAAAAATTTGTCATTGTAAACAGCAGATGTTTTTCTAATATTTGAGTCAAACAGGGCAAGACTGAACAATTTCCTAATAATGAACAATTTCCTAATAAGCAGCGAACACTTTTGGCCATATTGCTCACGCTCGAGATGATAACATCAACTGCCAGTTGTAAACTGTCTTGCGCTTCTCCTATGGAGCCTTCAGTCGTCCATAAGATATGCCGTCGGCGTATATTGGCGACCTCTCATGACAAGTTCGGATATGTTGGCGACTTTTTTAAGCATGAAATGCTTTTAGCTCCCGTTGTCGGCAGTGTGGTGACGTCACGCCGAGACCGAGAGCCATCATCCGGGCACTGAAATCCACTCATCCGGGCACTGCAATCCACTCATCCGGGCACTGAAATCCACTCATCCGGGCACTGAATTCCAGTCATCCGGGCTCTGAAACGAGAACATCCGGGCACCGTACGAGACTTAACGAGATTTGTTGTTGTTGTTGTGACTAAGAGAAGGATGAAAAGGAAATTGCACGGGCCTGCTACTGGCTCGGGCCAAGCCACCACCGCTGCCACGTGCAGATAGAGGAGAGAGAGGAAAGAAAAGACGCGCGTCGCAGGAACAACTGCGTCCGCCGGAGCGGACGCTGCTCAAAAAACAGATAAGCGGCCGAAGCCGCGCTCGCCGAAGCGAGAACAGATACTCGAGACTCTCTAAGCCCTCCTACGCGACCGGCATGCAAGCGCCGGTTGGTCTCCAAACGAGACAAAAAATAACTGCTGCCAGTGCCTTCTCAATGTTTATCAAGATATCAATGGAGCTGTGGGTTTGATAATGCACGGAATTATAATTTCCGATTTATAATAACGCGTGCAAAAAGCACATAAATGCCACGTTACACTTCGTTCTCATACATGATCCGGGGGAGAAGCGCTGCGGTCAAAGGGCAAGGCATCGCGCCGAACGGGTGGTGGCGTTCCTCCCTTCCTTTACGCTGCGGTTCGGGTGTCCACCGAGATGGCAGAGAATTACTGCGCCATTTCCTTTCCTCAAAAAACCTTGCGTTCAAATGGCAAGGCATCGCGCTGAACGGGTGGTGGCGTTCCTCCCTTCCTGTACGGTGCGGTTCGGGTGTCCACCGAGATGACATTAGGCCCGTAAACATTTCATGCTTACTCTACTCTCGTTTACGGGAGAGGCAGAAATTTTTTTCTCCAGTCGGTCTAGGGCTATTTTAAATACGAGTGAGAGAATACCGCCCCATTTGGGGTGGCTCGCTTGGACAGGGAGAGTGGAGAATTGTATCTGGGCTGTGCTTTGGGTTAAAAAAGCTTGAATGAAGCGCCATGTGCGCGACCCACAGCTAGTGGTGGCCGTTGTGTGAAGTACTTGTTCTTTTATTGTCGAAGGCTTTTGAATATCCACGAAGAGAATTGCGTGTAGGCTGGACATGTGCTTTATTAGGGAGAATAAGGTTTTCTTGAGAGATAGGATTGCGTCTTGTGCACAGGTTAGGACGAAATCCGAATTTGTTCTTCATAAGAATCCCGAGGCTTTTAGAAAGGGTTGTCATCTATGGAGGATGACATGTTTGAATAGCTTTCCCACGCAATTTGTGAGCAGATAGGACAAAGGTTTTGGAGGAGTTCTTTGCCGAGTTTGGGAATGAAGGTGGTGTGCTTGTTTCCACGAGGATGGCCGAGTCCCCTCACCCCAGTGTTCATCTGCCAGTTCCTGAAGTGGGGTGTTGTCAAGGTTATGGAGGAACTTGTATGAGATGTGGTCAGGTTCGAGTAAGGTAGAATGGCATATAGTCATCAGTGATCATTTGTCCTCACCAAAGGTGGTAATCTTGTCACGGTGCGGGTTAGGATGAAACGGCATAAGTGTTTCCGTCCTAGTTGATGGAATGGTTGTCCGGATCTATGTTGTTTGCAGAGTTTGAGTGATGTCGGTGCCCTTTTTCAGCTCTAGGTGAATGTGACGGTGGGTTCTTGAGTTTGGGTTTTCATGGTGATGGAGTCTACGGGGATCAAAGAATTATTCCAGTGCACTTTGTTTAAAATGTTCCCTGGAGGCCACTACAGAAAGAGGCCCAGGTGTTTCTAGCCATGATAAATACCTATGCTTCTGCGGCGAAGTTTGCCCCAGTGGCTGCGAAGTGCGAAGTTTGTTCCAATCACTGGAGTGGTGATTGCGGGGAACAAAGATTTTGATATCGTATGTGAGGGTAGTTGTAATGATTTATTAAAGTGGTCGCCGCCGAGGCTATCTGCTAGGACTCCGTGCGGCTTCACCAAGAGGTGCAGGCTTGCCCATGTAAGATTCGAGGTGTTGTCCTTTGTTATACTAGTGCTGATATCTATGGGCGTGTTTATATGTGCCGAGAGTCCCAGACCATAATCAGGGATGGCGGTAGAGACGAGTCTGCTTTTAAGGCTGTTGAAAGGGAAACCCCATGATGTGTGGCTGGGGTTAAAGTCTCAAGTCACGAGCAGCTGCAAACTGTGCAAAGAGCGCAGAATGCCTGGGATTAAAGCACCTTTCGACATGTAATTTTTTCTCAGTTCCTTAAATAGATACTCTTCTAGCTTTTTGTTTTCTCTGGTTAATGTATTTATTAATTTCAACAACAGATTTTTGAGTGTTTGCAGTGCATAAGCTATGCGGTGTGTTTTCACATTCAAGTAATCCCTAATGCGGGTGACGCGGCTAGGGCGTTGTTTTTGGTTTGCTGTCTTAAGAATCTTCTGCCATCATTTATTTCCGCTATATAAAGATTACTTATTGAGCAGTCATATATCGTTTTGACAGGCATCACTTTGCATTTAAAAAATATTTTAATTGAGTGAAAATGCCTGTTTACAATTTAAACTGCACGAAGAAACCTTTTTCCAGCATATGTAGCTTTTGAAAATTTTCGTTCGTTGTAGGCTTCTAGCCTAAACGATTGTACCTTAAGATTGAAGAAACTCTGGTGTAATAAGAATAGCATAGCATTTCATGGCAGAATATTGCGCCTCCAACATGTGAGACCATTAGCCCGAGACATCTTCTTTCGAGATGGTTGATATCGTGGCTGGAGAATAACGTTTGATGAAAAATAGCTCCGAGCTCTAAAACTGTAAACATCTTTGATCGGAATAAGGTGTAGGGTTGTATTTCAGTTTGCAGTTTTATTTATCCTCTTTGCTATGAAGATAATATTTTAGTCTTCGGCACATTGACTGTCAGACAGATTTTTTTCAGCAAGCAGTGAAGATTATGCGCAGACAAATAATTTTTCAATATCATTTCCTGCGCAAAACATTCTCGACATATATAATAAGGTGTGGAGAAGGGGCCATGTGTTTATAACATTTATTTATGCGTCGAATAATTACGGCATTAAAATGCTTTCCTGCAGTTTGCCACTGGCACCTGCAGCTGTTCGAGGGCAAAGCCAGCTTTTTAAAGCACTTGGCTTCAAAGTTCCGACTAAGACTTCATTTAAGATGCAGCTTTGCCATGAAAACTGTAGCCCTGAAATTTACGCATCATTTCATTATCATGCGATGACAATGACACGCATCATTTCATTATCATTATCAATCGATAAGGTCTCACACGTTTTAAAAGCCTATAAGTATGATTTATAAATATTCTGAAAAATTAATAGTCCAAAGCCTGAAAATATATTTATTTACTGTAAGAAGATCATAATCTGTAGTTAGAGGTTTCCAAAAACGACACTGAGAAATAATTATTAGCTTTTGCTTATGGCCAAATGTGCTAAGGCCGCCTCACAGAACTTTCCAGAAGCTTTAGGTACACTAGGGTAAAATAGAAAGTAGTTGGTAGTTGCGCAAGCAGTTTTTGTTCTCATTTGAAACAGTTACCCACGCATGCTGTATTTTGTGGCGAAATACACTTTCACTAAGGTCGAGGATAAAAATACGTGTTATTACTAGTACACCGAGATCAGCAACATATTTCACATCTTTTGTTTTATAAGCATCGACATCTTTGGTCCTACTGTTCCATAACCTCGCTCTTATTATAATTACTCCATTCTCACTTGCCTGGTCATGAAAGATATCGCACTATTTCAGTGCACGTTTTCCAGATTGATATGAACAGTATCTTGCTTTAAGATTGACAGAAAATTTATTGAACGCATCTTAAAGCGGTTTCCAGTCTGTTCGGTGCCATTTATGTAAAGTTACTGAATGTCAATTAGTGAGGCCTTGTAATTCAATGTTGAAGTTAATCTTTTCAACGTGACATCTGTGGATCCGTGTTTGTAACCCACAAAAGCTGCAGAATATTTCCGTCGTGCTTTTGCAAAGTCCTTGCTTAAGCGATATCGATTGACCTTAAAATTTTTGTGTTTATACAGATCTCATTGTTGATAAAAAGATTGTAATCACAATTTTTGTAATGCATTCTTGTGGTCAGTTCAGTTTTGATCCAACTTTTCCCAATCTATCTCTTTTTGCAATAAGTTCTCCAGGAAAACTCACTCCATATATAGGCTGCAATCATTCAAAAAACATTTGTAATAAGCTGCGTTGGCATTGACTGTTTCTGAATCCGTTGCCAAAAACAATAGCACTACAACCCGAAAATAGAGCATCCATGCTTAAATCCTCCTGGAGCAGATATTTTGTACACATGGTTAGTATTTTGAAGGCCTTTCGAACATCAGTAAAGAAGGTTTCTGATATAAAAGGCGCACGTGGGACTAGTTTTCGGTAATAGGCAAAAATCTTCTTATTCCTGGACTAAAGCGGCTGTGCTGGCTCACTGTAGAGTAGAAGAAAGGCAGAGCACTACTATACTCTTTGGCGCCCACTTTAGACTAACTCCTTAAAATAAAGCCCTACCTCCTTTCAATAAACTTTCGTTTAAGTTTATTTAATGGACCTTTAATGCAATCTAAACGGTGTCAAAATTTGAGCTGAAATTTCAACTAAGCGTTTTATAAATGTACTTAGAATCTAAATTGCCATGAGTGCTTAGAAAGTACCTCGAAATTTTGAATCCATTAGCTAGAATAACCGGCAATAATCGGCATGCGTAATGCTTCTTGTGGCATTGATAACATTTCAGCCCAAAGTGCTAAACTAGTGACAGAAATAATATCTCCAGTGTTAGCCAATATTGTCAATTTAATTTTCTCCACAGGAGTTTTTCCCGCAAAAATGAAAGTAGCGAAAGTTCTTCCATTATACAAGTCAAAAGAAAAAGATAACATCCAGAATTACAGGCCAATATCAATATTACCGTTTTTCAGCAAGGTCGCTGAAAAACTGTTAGCAGCAAGACTTAACAGCTACCTAGAAAAACATAGTATTCTGTCACCCTACCAATTTGGGTTCAGAAAAGGATATTCCACAACAACTGCAGTTTCGACCTTTGTTGACATAGTTAGGAAGTTTATTGATTCAGGTTCCCTAGCAGCAGGCATATTTATCGATTTCGCCAATGCCTTTGATTCTCTAAATCACAGTATTCTTAAAGAAAAGTTGATTGGTTACGGCGTCAACGGCACACCCCTAACACTCATTCAAAGTTACCTAAAGGACCGTCATCAAGTTGTTTCCTTCGGAAATTCACAGTCGAGTGCGAAGGTGATTGATTAATGTCGGGGTTCCCCAAGGCTCCGTGTTGGGACCTTTGTTTTCTTTACTTTATATCAATGACTTGCCTTCCTAATTAACTTATGCCCAAACTGTATTATATGCTGATGACACGACTTTAGTATTAGCAGATCGCGATGAAAGTGCCCTGATTAGAAATGTAAATAAAGAATTACAAAATGTACATAAATGACGCATGGCGAATGCAATCAACCTTAATCCTAATAAAACCGTTTTTATCCTTTTTCACTCTGGCAGAATAATTATTTCTCAGCATACATATGTAATTTACAATAACCGGCCTATTCAGCATGCTAACAACACAAAATGTTTGGGTATTGTGATAGATAATTATCTCAAGTTTGATTTACACGTCCGTTCAGTGATTAAAAAAGCCTCATACGGCCTGCATGCACTTTCCAAATGCCGAAATTTTTTCCCCGTTGATGTACTTGTTAACCTTTATTACGCCTTTGTCCATTCACATATTAATTACTGTATATCTGTTTGGGGATGCACATATTCATCTCACATCGCCCCCTTATATGTTTTTCAAAAAAGAGCTCTTGGAATTGTCGCGCGAAACATTCAGCATGCTCATCTAGATGAATTATTTGCCGTTCTTGGTATCCTAAGTGTATACGACCTAGTAACTTATAATACCGCTTCCTTAATTTATCAGATATTTCACAACACACTCAATTTAACTACAGTACGTCTTCATCGCTCACTACGCACCAACACGTTTACTACAAGACATCGGCTCTTACTTCCTACCATACACAAAAATTATGGTCGGCAAACGTTGCAATTTACGGGTCCTCATTTGTGGAATAGTCTTGATTATAACATTCAAATTTCACCTACACTTCATGCCTTTCAAAAACAATTAAAACATTTTCTACTAAGTTCAACCTAGTGCACATTCTTTAGTGCTTTTTTGTGTTTTTTTTTCTAATTATAACATGTTTTTTTGATGTTTTCACTAGTATCCAGTGTCTACTGCTGTAACATGCTTATTGCTATATAGTTGCCTTATTTGTTGCTGTCGTCTACATCATATGTAACAGCTTATAGTGGTCGGGACCCTTAAACAAATTTTGTTGGGTCCCTGAAGTTCTGTGTTTGTATTTGATGTTTTATGCTAAATAAATACTTTCTATTTCTACTTCTATAAGTACAGGAGTCATGTCAAACGCAAAGTGATTCTTGCTTTGACTTTTTCAAAGATGCTTAGAAGCAAAAATGTACTGCTACGTTATTTTCTGATAGCTTACCATGCGCTAACTCTTTGCGAAAATACGATATGCTGAAAAAGTAATCCGAACATCTTTTATTAATTTCGTATTTATTAAGTATTTTTTTTCCCTATGCTTAAACTTCAACACGAATGCTTTCTAGGTACACGAGTACTAGAAATAATATTGTTACATTAGGTCGTAGCATCTTGGTGGAGGTGGTTTCTGACCCCCTGGCCACAGCTCCTCGTATTTCCGCGCCAGAAACCTGGATTTGCGCAGTGGACGCCATCTCCCCGAGCTCACCCCACCGACTGCCACAGTATGCATGGCATCCCAGGATGCATCACCCGCTCCGGAAACTCCAGCTTCCCACATGGTCTTAACCAAAATCCGCCATCCTCCTATTTTTAACGGCCAAGACAAGACGGATGTTGAAGATTGGCTCGATGAATACGAAAGGTGCAGCAAGAATAACCGGTAGGATGCTAGCATAATGCTAGCCAACATCATGCTCTATCTAGCGGAAACGGCGAAGACCTGGTTTACCAACCACGAACAGGAGATGCCTACTTGGGACATCCGCAAACAAAAACTTCATGACTTGTTTGGCAAGGCAATTGGGCGAGCTCTAGCAGCCAAAAACGACCTGGCTACTCGCGCTCAATCATCAACTGAATCACACCTCGCCTACATAGAGGACGTCCTCGCCCTTTGTCGAAAGGTGAACACCTCCATGACCGAAGCTGATAAAGTGGGCCATATACTCATGGGTATCGCCGATGACGCATTCAATATACGTCTCTGCAAAGACAGCTCTACGGTGGACTCAGTCCTGCAAGTGTGTCGCCGTTTCGAACATGCGAAGCAGCGCCGCATCGTCCATCGGTTTATCCGCCTTCCGAACACGGCATCTACATCCTCATATGATGATCTGCCTACTTTGCAGTAGCCTTCAGGGCAGAACAACCTGACTACCATCGTCCGCAGGGCAATTGAGGCCTTGACTCCTGTTACACTTACATCACCTCCTGCAGAGGCCACAATAGCTATGATACAGGCTATTGTCCGCCAAGAATTCGCGAATGTGGGCCTCGTCTCCAGTCCTACCACGCCACCCCCTGCACTACAGCCAATACCAGTGGTTGCTGCTGCTACCACAACCCCGTCCTACACACCGCGCTACCCTGCCCGCAATCCTGCGGAGTGGCGCACATCTGACAACAGGCCTATTTGCTTCGTCTGCTGTCGGGCTGGCCATACGTCCCGCTATTGGCGCAGCCGCCCGGCTCCCCCCTCTAACCCCTACAACAGCCCCGTCCGCCACGACTATTATGTACCACGGCGCGTTTCTGTCCCCCCGGCACAGCTTCGTACCTAGAACATTGAGCAAGTCCGTCGTCCTAGCCGTTCGCCATCGCCACAAGCCCACCGTTCTCGATCACCTACTCCTCGCCGCAGCTTCTCCACAACGTATCAACACCCCTACTCGGGAAACTAGGCGAGCAGTGCCCGGACATAACGCTGCGTTACCCACCCGGACAGCGAACTGTGTTTCGACCATCGCACCACGCCGCAACCTGATCAATGTCCTCGAAGATAGAGTCCCTTTGCCCGCTCTCATTGACACTGGAGCCCATATTTCAGTCCTTAGTTCGTCGTTCCGCCAGCGCCTCAAAAAAATTCTTACGCCCGCTGACACCTCGACAGTTCGTGTTGCTGATGGAAGCACTGCTACCATCAGCGGAATGTGCACTGCGCGTTAGCATTGCCGGCCACCACATCCCTGTGCTCTTCGCCGTCCTTACTACTTGTCCTCACGACGTCATTTTAGGCCTAGATTTTTTAACAGCCCATTCCACTCTCATCGACTGTTCCTCCGGACTTCTGCGCCTAGCCCTGCCCCATTGTTGTTCCCGACCCTAGTGCTGACCATTCCCAGCCTCGCCTCCGCTCCAGTACATTTACTCGCCTGCCTCCCGAGGCGGCAGTATACGTGCCCATGTCACCTTTCCCCTCCCTTCCTGACGGCAACTATGTTGTCAACGCCTTCACCGACGTCACTCGACAACAAAATATCGCCCTACCTCATAACATTGTACACCTGGAGAACGACCTCACCTACATTCCCGTACTCAACTTCAGCATGTCTTCGCAAGTTCTCCCGGAGGGCATATTCCTTGCCGAGCTGTCACCTTTGTCCAGATTTACTATTTCTGCGGTGCTGTCCGACCGTCACGCCGAGGTACCTGCACAACCTGTCCCGTCACATACTCCGGAAGACCGCATCTCAGCCATGGTTGCCTCTGACCTGCGTCCCGAATACGACAGTGCCCTTGCCGGCCTTATGCGGTCGTACAGCGACATTTTTGATTTCGGTCACGGATCCCTGGGCCAAACGTCCGTCGTCACATATCGCATCGATACTGGAGATGCCGGCCGTGTTCACCGACGGCCTTACAGAGTTGCTCTTTCAGAACGCCTGATCATTCAGGAAGAAGTGGACAAAAAGTTGACCAGCAACATTAATTAGCCGTCGAACATCCCCTGGGCGTCTCTGGTAGTACTTGTAAAAAGAAAGACAACAGCTGGAGGTTTTGCGTAGATTACCGACACCTAAACAAGGTAACAAAGAAACACGTGTACCCTCTTCCTAGGATCGATGACGCCCTCGACTGCCTGCTTGGTGCAAACTACTTCTCCTCTATCAATCTCCGTTTTGGATATTGGCAGATCTCTGTTGACGAAAGAGATCCTGAGAAGACGGCTTTTGTCACTCCGGATGGAGTCTAGCCATTCAAGGCGATGCCTTTCGGCTTTTGTAATGCCCCTGCGACCTTCGAGCGCATGATGGACTCCTTACTACGCGGACCACATGTCTGTGCTATCTCGATGACGTTTTCGTATTTTCATCAACCATTGAGGGCCACCTCCATCGTCTTTCGGCTATGCTTGGCGTCTTCCGACAAGCTGGCCTTCAGTCGAACTCCAAGAAGTGTAGCTTTGGTCGTCAGGAACTCAAGATCCTAGGACATTTTGTAAACACCCATGGCATCCAGCCACACCTCGACAAAATTCGCGCTGTAAGTGGTTTTCCTATGCTGAAATCCAGCAGCGACGTGCGTAGCTTCCTCGGACTTTGCTCATACTTCCGGCGATTTGTACCAAACTTCGGGGAAATCGCCCGTCCACTCACGCAGCTTCTGAAAAAAGACGTCTCCTTTTCCTGGGGCCACGAACAATCGGCCGCCTTCGCCGCTCTTATTGCCCACCTTACCCGTCCGCCACTTTTGGCTCACTTCAATCCATCCGCCCCCACAGAAGTACGCACCGACGCAAGTGGTCATGGCATTGGTGCCGTTCTCGCACAATGTCATCTCGGCTCCTATTGCGTCATCGCCTATGCCAGCCAACTCCTCTCTGCGCCCGAATAGAATTATTCCATCACTGAACGTGAGTGCTTAGCCCTAGCCTGGGCCATTGCGAAGTTTCGCCCATACTTGTATGGGCGACCATTCGCAGTAGTCACTGACCACCACGCCTTGAGTTGGCTTTCTACACTTCAAAGACCCTACTGGCCGCCTTGGACGTCGGGCCTTGCGCCTTCAGGAGTACAATTTTTCAGTAGTTTATAAGTCTGGCCTGTTGCATCGAGACGCCGATTGCCTGTCCCGTCATCCAGTCGACCCGCCAAGCCAACCTGAATGTGACAATGAAGAATCAGTGCTCTCTATTTCTGACTTTTCCAACATTCGCCGTGAGCAACGCAATGACCCTCAGCTTCGCGAAATTATCAATCCCCTCTGCGCCGATCGACATGCCCTTCCCTTCGTTTGTTTGCGGTCTACGACGGCACCTTATACCGGCACAATATGCGACCTGATGGCCCCGACCTTCTACTAGTCGTCCCTCAGCACCTACACACAGCCGTCCTTGAACAGCTTCGCGACGTTCCTTCAGCGGGTCATCTAGGCCTCTCTCGCACATACGACAGTGTGCGCCGTCGGTTCTTTTGGCCAGGCCTATACCACGCAGTCCGCCGCTACTTGGCGGCTTGTGACCACTGTCAACGCCGGAAAAAGCCATCAGTTTTACCAGCTGGACTTCTGCAGCCTATCGACATCCCCATAGACTCATTTTCTCGAGTTGGTCTGGATCTTCTAGGGCCTTTTCGGCTGTCCGCATCGGGGAACAAATGTATTGCGGTGACCACTGATTACACCACACGCTACACGGTCACACGAGCAATATCAACCAGTCATGCAACTGATGTTGCTGCTTTCCTCCTCAACGACGTTATACGCGTCCATGGAGCTCCCCGCCAACTGCTCACCGTCTGTGGCCGTTACTTTCTTGCGCGTATAGTCGACGAGATCCTACGGCTGTGAAACGTTCGTCATTATTTTACGACTGCCTACCATCCACAGACGAACGGGCTTACCGAACGCCTTAACCGGACAATGACTGACATGCTGTCCATGTACGTTTCTGATAACCACCGCGACTGGGACATCACGCTTTCATTTGTGACATTTGCATACAATTCGTTGCGTCACACCACTACCGGCTACTCTCCCTTCTATCTTCTATATGGCCGTGAACCTAAGGGAGCTATCGGGAGCTATTGGCCGGGCCAGTCGGGGTCCTTTTCGATGACATGCTCGAGCCATATGTACCCAGCGCGCCTTTCCCAGTATAATATTATCATGTTCTCCACATGTAATGTAAATAAGTGGTGATTGCCTTCCTGCTAGAAGTTATCATAAACGAAGCGACGACAGGAAAGGGAGTTTTTCGCTATTCCCTGAAATGTCGTTTCAAGCCCTGGATTGTTCTACTGTAGGTGGAAGTGTGATGTAACTGTATTTTACTAGGACTGCTCATTTGGTCGAATAATTTAAGCATACTATGGATGAATTAATTCCCTGTTTAGGAAAGTACACTTTAAATATATAGCCAACATCCAAATGAAATTTCCCGAAAGAAGACTTCGAACACTAAACCTTTCCATGGCAGCTGGAAGTGTGCTGCATATACATTTAAAAGGACAGCCCGTTTGTTATGATTGAAGTATACTTCAAACCAACTACTTTCACATTTACGAAAGTAATTTTTTAGGCGAAAGCCTTTAATGGCTCATGCTCGCGGTCACTTCCCTGCGCTCGAATTGTGGCAGCTCTGGCCTCTCCTCCGGGCAATGGCAGCAAGCTCCTCCTCTCGTTAGCATCCGGTGCGTCGGTGGAGGGCGCAGCTGTGCATAGCAACCGTGACGTCATACAGTAACGGTAGAACAAATGCGCGCGAGTCGGCGGTGGCAGCTACACCGACACTCCTTCGCCAGACGTCTCGTTGCAGTCGAGGGAGTGTGACGCATAGCTCCGAAGTGGCCCAGTGATTCCGCGCCAAGCGGTTCGGAGAAGCGGCAGTGCGTTCTCCACAAGGCTTTCAAAGAGCACATTTTAGAATTTCTAAAGTGTCTTCGGTAGTTTTTAATACATTGACAAGACGCTAAAAGCGCATACGTATTTTTTCACGTATTTGAACCGTGTTCGAGGTATGCTTAAAGTGAGGTATTTTTTTGCAAATCTTTAGAATATATCTCGAATACCAAGCATTAAAATTTCAGGAACCTATTTTCAACACATTTTTAATGCACTCGTAAATACAAAATATTTTTAAAATACATGTAATGGGAACGACCGGCAGCCGTTCACGTGGTGCGACGAAGAAGGTGAACGAAGTGCTGCGCTGGTTCCTGAGTGACTCCTGGGTGTGTGCCTGCCGTGACGTGTCTCCGATCAACGGCCTCCCACCTGAGCTTCGAAGACGCACCCATACACTTGGTGGAGGTGCTTCTATCCCCGTCCCGGTGCTCAACCTGGAACTTAGGAGCGGAACGTTACTCTCACCGCTAACAATGCCAAACGCTCCGACTCAGTCATCGCCGGCCATCCCTCCCACCATCCTCTGTTCCGGAGTGCAACGCCGGCGCGACCCTTCCCCATTTCGCAGTACGGATGACCAGGACGTCGACGAGTGCTTGGCCTCATACGAGCGCATCAGCATTTACAATCGGTGGGGCGATTCTGTCAAGTTGAGCAACGTCCTCTTCTATCTCACAGGCTTTGCCAACTTATGGTTTCGTAACCTTGAAGCCGACCTTCCCACCTGGTCATCATTCAAGACAAGCTTGGCCGACGTTTTCGGCCACCCCGCCTTGCGGAAACTCCGCGCCGAGCAACGTCTCCATGCTCGAGCCCAGCTACCGGCCGAAACATCCACCAGCTATATTGGAGATGACCTCGATTTACGTAAGCGCGTGAACCCTTCCATGTCCGAAACTGACAAAGTTAAGAACATTCTCAAAGGGATAGCAGATCACACTTTTCAAATGCTGCTGGTGAAGAATCCCACCTCCGTCAGTGCTGTCATCAAGCTGTGCCAAAGCTTTGACGAGTTGCGCAAGCAACGCGCTTATACGCTGCAGTATGGTGCGCCTACCGAGAGTCTTGCTGGCTTGGCCCTTGGTCCCTCGACTTCGGATCAATTCCTATTCATAGAGCGCGTGAAAGATTTTATACGCGAGGAAGTCGCCCGCCAGCTTTCTCTTCTCCACCACGTTGGAGACCCTGTCTGCCCTACTGCCTACCTAGCGCCCTCCATTGCGCCGACTATCCGCCGTGTTGTTCAGGAGCAGATCGCTCCAGTCCTGCCATCCGCCCCCCGCCTCCTCCTGTCGCGGCACCACTCACCTATGCTGAAGCCGCCACACGGACACCGCGCCCGCTTGCCTCTACCCGTACCGCAGCAACCCTGCCTATTATGCCCCACCCCCGTGCATGCCACTCCCGCCAGCCTCGTTTCCTCGCATACAGCGACACCCTACGAATTCTAGACGCACCGCCGATAATCGGCCCATCTGCTACGCTTTTGGACTTCCAGGGAACGTCGCACATCTCTGCCGTCAACGCTTGCCTCGCTCTGCGGCTGCTGTGCACCCGTGCGGATACGATCACGAGCCGCCCTTGCACAATGGCTGTTCTGGCTCGTCTATGTCTCGCCCCCAGTATTCTACTCGACGCTCGCCTTCCCCTCGCCGCCGTTCAATTTCGCCAATGCTTCGGCGACCGGAACACCTCCGAGAGGAAAACTAAATGCCGCAGTTCCGGAGGCAAGAACTGCGTCTTTTGCGAACTCGCCAAGTCCTCCGTTTCGTCCCGCTCACGTGATTCAGGCGTTTGTCGAAAATGTCCCTGTTCTTGCGCTCGTTGACGCGGGCGCTGCCGTGTCTGTGATTAGTGAATCTCTTCGTCGCAAAATTTGCCAGGTGACGACGCCCCTGTCTGACTTTTCGCTCCGTACGGCCAGCTCGCAGCGCATCCACCCCATCGCAGCCTGCACGGTACAAGTTTCTATCAACGACGTAGTATATCTCATACAGTTTGTGGTGCTGAGTTCGTCCTCTCGCGATGTCATCCTAGGATGCGACTTCCTCTCAACTCACCGTGCAGTGATTCACTATGCCCGTGCTGAACTCGCGTTATCTTCGGTGTGTAACGTTTCCTTGCGCGACCTGCCTGCGCCCTCCGCTAAGCTTCTCGTAGCTGCCGACACCGCCATACCTCCCTTCTCTTCTACCCTCGTCCCGCTCCTACCTGATTCCGCCTTCAGGAGCCCTGTTCTCTTCACACCCACCACAGCTGCCACCCGCCATCACCGCCTTCTGATTCCTTTCGCCGTTCTCACGATTTCCGATGGTCACTGTGACATTTATGCCTCCAACCCTTTAGCTTGCACGTCCTCTCTCCTTCGCTGCAAATGCCTCTCTCGTATCGAGGAACTGGACCCTGCTCTTGCCTACGAGTTCTCCGATCACCGTACCTGTCCCGAGGTGGCTCTCCTGGACATTCGTGCGACCACGCCCGATCCGCTTCCCGTCGAAGTCTTTCATCGTGCCATCGCTGCCGACCTTCTCCCCGCTCAACGTGACCAGCTACTGACACTTCTCCAGCGCTTCAGCACGTCTTTTGACCTTTCCCATCCTTCTTTGGGCCGTGCGTTTGCCGTCTCACACGGAATTGACACAGGTACGCACGCCCCCTTGCGCCAGCGAACGTACCGCGTCTCGCCCACAGAGCGGCGCGTCATCTGTGGCAATGTCGACGATATGCTACAGCGCGGCATCATACAGCCCTCTCAGAGCCCTTGGGCTTCTCCTGTTGTCCTGGTGACAAAAAAAGATGGCTCCATTCGGTTCTGCGTGTACTACCGTCGTCTCAACCAGATTACTCGCAAGGATGTTTATCCTCTATCCCGAATCGAAGACGCACTGGATTGCTTGCAGGGAGCGGAGTATTTTTCATCCTTAGACTTACGCTCTGGCTACTGGCAAGTACTGATGGCTGCGCTGACGGGCCGAAAACCGCCTTCGTCACCGCAGACGGCCTGTACGAATTCAATGGCATGCCATTCCGCCTATGCAATGCTCCAGCCGCATTCGAGAGAATGATGGATAATATTCTCAGCGGGCTCAAATGGAAAACGTGTCTGTGCTATCTGGATGACATTGTAGTTTTTCCAAAGATTTTTTACTGCGTCTCCAGCGTGTTCTCATGTGCGTTACTGCAGCCGGTCTAGTACTAAACATGAAGAAATGTTACTTCGGTGCCACGAAGCTGACGATAATAGGCCATGTCATCTCCAAAGATGGCGTTCTTTCTGACCCTGCCAAACTTCGCGCCGTAGCTGACTTTCCCAAACCGACCGCCTTAAAAGAACTTCGCAGTTCCATAGGTTTATGTTCCTACTTCCGCCGCTTCATCCGGAATTTCGCCTGTATCATCGCCCCTTTAAAACAGATTCTTGCCGGCAGCCGGAATCTCTCGTCTTGGTCACCCGCCTGCTATGCCGCATTCAACACTTTGCGTCGCCTCCTGGTCTGCCCCCCCCCCCCCCCCCCCCCCCATTAATTCACACTTACGCGAGTGGTGTGGTGGTGGGCGCAGTTCTTGCCCAACGGAAGTCTGGCCATCCGGAATATGTTGTCGCATACGCTAGCCACGCCCTCACCAAGGCGGAATCAATCTAACTATTCTGTCACAGAAAAAGAATGTCTCGCCATCATTTGGGCGCTTGCCAAGTTCCGCCCTTACGTCTACGGCCGGCCGTTCTATGTCGTCACCGACCATCATGGTATCTACAGCCTGTCCTCCCTCAAAGATTCCTCTGCCGGACTTGCCCGCTGGCCTTTACGTCTCCAGGAATTTGATATTCACGTCATTTATCACTCTGGACGCAAGCACTCGGACGCCGACGCAGTTTCCTTTCACCACTCCCTTACGATTCTGCCTCTGCAACGTCTTTTCCTGCGATTTCTCGTCGTTCGGTGTCCCTGATATGCTCTCCGAACAACAGCAGGATCCTCGGATCAACTCCCTCCTCACCTTCCTGTCTAATCCCTCGCCAATTTCTTCGTCCCGGACTCTTCGCCGCCAAGCCCACCATTTTGCCGTTCGCGATGGCCTCTTATACCGGCGTAACCAGCTCTCCGACGGGCGGAAGTGGCTGTTGGTGGTTCCTCGCCACCTGCGTGCTGCGATCTGCGCCTCTTTCCACGCAGATCCACAATGCGGCCATGCCGATGTATTGAAAATGTATGCTATTTATTGACGCGGTATGAACCGCTTCGTACGTAAGTACATTTGGTCATGTACAGCCTGCCAACGTCGCAAGAGCCCTCCCCACCACGACCCCGATCCATTGCAGCCGTTACTCAGCCCTGCCCGAACCTTTGACCGCGTCGGCGTTGATCTTTACGGTCCACTTCCAACCAGTTCGGCTAACAACCGCCGGATAATCATAGCCGTAGAACACCTAACCCGCTACGTAGAAACGTCGCCTCTACAATCTGCTACAGCACAGGATGTTGCTTCTTTCACCCTACACCGTCTTGTTCTTCGTCACGGCGCCCCCAAAGAACTGCTCAGTGACCGTGGCCGTGTTTTTCTATCGGAAGCCTTCGCGGCGCTGCTAAAGGAATGCCAAATCGTTCATCGCTGTACCAGCGCCTATCACCCCCAAACCAATGGCATGACTGAGCGGTTCAACCGCACACTCCGTGACATGCTCGCCATGTACGTTGATACCGGCCACCACAACTGGGATGAAGTACTTCCTGTCGTAACCTACGCGCATATTACGGCTACGTAGACAACGACGGGATTACCCCTTTCTTCCTCTTATTTGGTCGACAGCCTACACCCACCATGGGCGCCATCCTTCCCTATCGTCCTGAGCCTTCCGAGACCACATCCCTTTCCGAAGCTCACATGTATGCCGATGAATGTTGACAACTTGCGCGCTCTTTCACCACACAGCTACAGCGGCACCAGAAGCACCATCGGGACCGCTCGGACCTCCTCGTGCCATATCCCTCCGGCGCACTCGTTTGGCTCTGTGTGCCTTCCTCCACTCCCGGCATCGCCACGAAACTGCTTTCCCGCTATCACTGCCCTTATTGCGTTCTACAACAAACTTCTCCCGTCAATTACATAGTTGAGCCCTTTGACCCATCTCCGGATCATCGTCGCCGGGGTCTTGAAACTGTACACGTCGAGCGACATAAGCCCTACTATGACCCGACTAATCTTTCGTCCCCGCAAGTCGCCAGGATGGCTCCTTTTCGCCGGGGAGATGACTGTAATGGGAACGACCGGCAAGCGTTCGCGCGGTGCGACGAAGAGGTGAACGAAGTGCTGTGCTGGTTCCTGAGTGACTCCTAGGTGCGTACCTGCCGTGACGCGTCTTCGATCAGCGGCCTCCCACCTGAGCTTCGAAGACGCACCCGTACATACAATATAAATATCCCACCGTATATTACAAACCTATTAGTTTTCGCTAAGAGGAAACAGCGTGGGTCTGGTTAACACCGCATTCAGTAACGGTAATATTCTCACCCGCTACGCAAGGGCCTTGAAAAACAACGAAGCAGTGAGCACGCAGGAAGAAAACGAGGAAGTTTGGTATATTGCCGCTGACGCGCCAATCTCGGGTTGACCTGCCTATGTAAATAACCTTTGTTAATAGAACAGCCGAAGAATTGCCGGAAGCGCCCACTTGGCAGCACTACCGTGAGCCGCGGACGTCTTCCAGAAAGGCTGGTGAAGATGTGGATGATTGGCTCACCAATTACCAGCGGGTCAGCAAACACAACCGCTGGGATGCTACTCTGCAGCTGGTCGATGTCGTTTTCTTGCTGGATGGTACCGCGTTAACTTGGTTCGAAAACCATGAAGCCTCTTTAACTAGTTGGGACCGCTTCGTGGAAGAGCTCCACAGCTGCTTCGGGGATACCGTTACCGGGGGATACCGGAGGGGGGGGGGCAGCGTCTATCCAGTTACGCGCCACTCCGGAACGACTCCCCTGCCTCTCACCGAAGCCTCACTCCACCTCCGCACCGCTCTCGCCGCTCGCCTTCTCCCCAACGTCGTTCCCCGCCGTCACCTGGAAACTAACGTGCGCTGCCCATGGAGGTGCGGTCGCCCGGTCCTCGATATTGCCAATTCCTCTGCCAATTGTTATGTTAAAGAGCGGCATTGAAGATTTAGTGGATGGTATTTGTGTTGGCCTTAGTGGACACTGGAGCAACAGTGTCGGTGATGAGTTCAACTTTCATGAGCCGTCTGGGTCGTAAAATAACTTTCGATTGGGATAGTACTGTCATATTCCGTGGTGTAGGGGTAGAATCATTGGTTCCGATTGGTATTTCGGAACTGAATTCACAGTGCTCCCTCGTTCTACGCGCAACATCATCCTAGCTATTGACTTTTTATAGCAGTATAGCGCTACCGTCGACTTCCGCAGTGGCGCCATACCATTAAGTCCTGGCCTTCGGTCAGCTCTCATAGAAAACTCACCGGTGGTTGCTAAAGTGTTTTCTGTCTCCAAAGATACCGTCGTCTAGCGATGTCTGCCATATTCGTTCCCGTTGAGTCCTCGAGCGCTGTTTTTGATGCCTTCGATGCTGTGGTGGAACCTGGTTCCCTTAACTGAGCAAAGAAGTGTGCTGGTACCCCGTAGCCTCGTCCTTGTGACCAAGGGCCATGCCACTCTTTGGACTGTCAATCATTCCAACGAACCTGCCGTGTTGCCATGTGGTTTAAAACCTGCCGGCTTTGAAGAACGTTTTTCTGTGCCACCTGCCGTGATCACTGACGTTTCCCATACAATTGGACGGCGCGGCCTGATCGACTCTGAATTCCTAGCCATGGTCAACAAATCCCTGCTCATCAGCGACCGCCAGGTACTAGTGGCTGTTCTTATGAAGCATGCGGACGTGTTTGACTTCGCTCGCGACTAACCACCGCCGATTCCTGCTTCCCGTACCCATCACATGATCAAAACTAGATCTGCACAACCGATTCGAGAGAAGCCATACCGCGTCTCGCCTTCCGAACGTCAGATAATCGATGAACAAGTCCGTGACATGTTCCACCTCGGCATTATTCAGGAATCTTCAAACCCGTGGGCTGCTCCAGTGATCCTCGTCAAAAAGAAAGATTATCGCCAGCTTAACACTGTCACAAAGAAGGACGATTGCCCGCTCCCACGCGTTGATGATACCACTGACTGCCTCCACTCAGCCTCCTACGTTTCCTCGGTCGATCTAAGGTCCGGATACTGGCAGACCCCGATGCTTCCGAAAGACAAAGAGAAGACGGCGTTCGTCACACTTGACGGGTTGTGTGAATTTAATGTTATGCCATTCGACCTTTGCAACGCTCCTGCCACTTTTGAACGATTTATGGATACGCTTTTTACGTGGCCTGAAGTGTCAAGTTTGCATATGTATTCTGGACGATCTTGTTAGTTTTGGAAGGACCTTCGCCGAACATAACAGTCGCTTAGCCGTTGTCCTAGACTGCATAGAGAGAGCGGGCCTCGTGCTGAACTCCAAGAAGTGTCGCTTTGGTGCACGACAAATTACTGTGCTTGGTCATCTCGTTGACAAGGATGGCGTCAGGCCCGACCCGCAGAAGGTTGAAGCTGTAAGCAGTATCAAAGAGCCCAAATCAGTGAAAGAGCTCAGGAGTTTCCTAGGACTTTGCTCATATTTTCGGCGTTTCGTTTCAAAGTTTTCTGATTTGGCCTACCCGCTTACAAGTCTCCTGCAGAAAGACACTCCTTTCCACTGGACTCTCGAATGCGACTCCACGTTTCACTAGGTCAAGTTTCTCTTTACCTCACGGCCAATATTGCGCCATTTCTGCCCAACAGCACCCACTGAACTCCACACTGACGCCAGCGGCATCGACGTGGGTGCTGTGCTTATCCAACGTCATGAGGACAATCAAGACGTTGTCGCTTATGCAAGTCGCACCCTCAGCAAGTCGGAACGCAATTACATTGTAACAGAGCAAGACTGTCTCGCCATTGTTTTCGGCGTAGAACGGTTTCGTTCGTTACGTTTATGGAAGTGCTTTCACAGTCGTCACAAACCATCATTCTCTGTGCTGGCGCTTGTGAATCTACGCGACCCCTGCGGTCGGTTGGCCCGCTGGGCATTACGCCTCCAAGAGTTCAACTTCAAAGTGTCTTAGAAAAGTGGCCGTCAACACACCGACGTAGATTGCCTCTCGCGGCTACCGCTCACGGCTACTACTTCAGATGATGAAAACTTTGACGACTATCTTGCTGCCATTTCCCAAGAGTTTCCGGATCTTAGCACTTTCCAGGCCGAACAACGCAGCGATCAGAACTTGGCGCCGCTTTTTGCTGAAGCCGTTGACCCTACATCCGCAAGCCGTTTCTGCATTCGCGATGATTTACTCTATAGAACTAAATACTCGTCTGGAGGTGCGCGCTTTCTGCTCGTCGTTCCGGCTACTCTGTATTCCTCTGTTCTACACGCAATGCAGGAAGACGTCACGGCTGGACACTTGGTGTTTGCCAAATCTACTCCACCTACTCCACCGCCAAATCTACTCTATCGCATGCTTCAGAGCTACGTCGCCACCTGCGTGCAGTGTCAGCGGTTCAGCCTTCCCACAACTTCTTCGCCTGGACGCCTGCATTCTGTGGGACCTCCAAGCACATCATATGAACAAGTTGGCCTCGATCTTCTCGGCCCGTTTCCCCGCTCGTCTAACGGTACCGCTAGGTCATCGTGTGCGTTGATCACCTCACACGTTACTGCGAAACCGTCGCCTTACCTTGCGCCACCGCTGCTGAAGTCTCACTCTTTCTTCTTCATGCCGTCATCCGCCGGCATGGACGTCCTCGAGTTGTTATCAGTGACCGCGGTCGCCAGTTTACGGCAGAGTTTCTCGCAGAGCTTCTTCGTCTTCGTTCATGCCATTTTCGCCACTCGACGCCGTACCACCCCCAGACGAATGGACTGGTTGAACGTACTAATCGGACACTTACGAACATGCTTGCCATGTATGTCGATTCCCGCCATAAGAACTGGGACGACGTGCTTCCCTTCTTTACATACGCCTATAACACGTCGAGGCATGGAATAACTGGTTACAGCCCGTTCTTCCTTCTTTATGCCCGTCCGCCTCGAAGCTTTATCAACAGCATCTTACCTTTGTGTCTCGACACCGAGCCTTTTGTCGCAAACTCTCTATATCGTGCTGTAGAAGCCCGTAGGATTGCCCGGATACACACCTTGGCATCGCAGGATCGCTTTAAACAGCGTTATGACCGCCGGCGCAAGGATGTCTGCTACCTGCCCGGCGACGTTGTATGGTTGTGGACGCTTCTACGCAAGCGTGGTTTATCACAAAAGCTGCTGTCCCACTACACAGGCCCGTTCGTCGTTCTTGCTTGCCTCAATGACCTGAACTATGTGGTCTCTCCCCAATCTACGCCTGGACGCCGCTCAAGGAAAACCCAAGTCGTGCATGTCGCACGGCTGAAGCCCTTCCACTCTCGGGACCCAGATTGATTGACCGGCCTAAGAGGACTTCGTTTGCGAACGGGGAAATGTCACGCGCTACACATGGGCCCTGAGGAACAACCAAGAAGTGTCCACGCAGGATGAAAAAGTGGAAGTTCGGTGTTTTGCCGCTGACGCGCCAGGCTCGGGTCGACCTGCCTATGTAAATAACCTTTGTGAATAGAGCCTGTAACAATATAACAAAATAGAGTCACTGTTAGGCCTTTTTTTGTAGTTTGAAAGGTATAATGCAAAACTTTTTAATCTAACATTGCGAAGTACAAGAGCTCTTCCAACTATATTTATAAAAATCACAGAGCTCTTTTAATCTTCGCTAAAGTCCGGCTTTAGTGAAAGGTTTTCGAAGTTCGCTTTTTTCGTAAACGTAAACGTAGTGCACAGTCTAGGATATGTGGCAACAAAAGCTGCAAGAAAAAAATTGCTGTGGTAACACTATAATGCGTGCCATTCTAATGCTCCATGGGGAAATGAAAACCAGGGCATCAAAATCGAGAGTAGGCTGTGACAGAGAAAGAGAGAGAATCGGAAATGTGGGAAACACAGAAGCTCTGCCTTGAGGGTGTAACGCGACAACATTAATGGGTCCCTAATCAGCCTGGGCCCTCTTTCCATATCACTTCACAGACATGTATACTGTTTCTTTTTGTTTGGAGAATATGATTTCATTTTTTTATTGGTTTTTTTCCTTTTTTGCTCAGAACAGCCAAGGTTCCCCTTGAACTTCGTCTGAAGAACGTGCCTCAGTAGTTTAGGGGTAGCGCTACCGAAGGGGCAGCGGTTCGAGTCCCAACTGGACTATTTTCCATTTCAGTGGAATTGCGTTTATTTCTTCATGGATACCACTTAAGTGAAGTGGAGGGACGTCCAGACCCTGTAGACTAATTAGGAATTGTGTAGTGGACTTGTAATTGCGACACTGTGTGATCGTTTTGGGGTGTTTGAATCACCCCCGCGTCATATGATTGTGACGTCACGGCTTTGTCGACCATTATGGACGTTCTCGCCAAAACGCGACGCCGGGTTTTCAGCTCTACCACGTTAACTTTACGCCAGCTTCACCTATTTGAGAAGTAGGTGAAGAATCGTTTTTCAGCTATCCATACATTGCACTCGCGGAAAGCGAGACAAAGGTGATCGCATCACAGTGGCAATGAAATATAAAAGCAAAGATTAGCTTCGAAAGTGCTTTTTTGATAGAAATACTTCATCGCAGCGGTGCCGGCGGTACTTTTATCGAGTCAGGTGAGTTTCTCTGCAGAGTTCGAAGGCCCTGTCAAGAGTAATAAAGAATTAAATACGGAGCAGTTCAAATATAGATTTTTGGATTTAAACTTTCGGTTTGTTTGTTTTTTTTTGGCTTTTTGGGGTTTAACGTACATAAGCAACTCAGGCTATGAGGGACGCCGTAGTGAAGAGCTTCGGGAATATTGACCACCTGGGGTTTTTTAACGTGCACTGACATCGCACAGTACTCGAGCCTCTCGAATTTCGTTTTCATCGAAATTCAGCCGCCGCGGTCGGCATCAAACCCGCGTCTTTAGGGTCAGTAGCCGAGCGTCGTAGCCACTGAGCCACCGCAGCGGGGGGGGGGTTAAACTTTAAAATAGACTGTTTGGCTCTGTCTGAAGCAAATCGCTGGAATGTTGCCGAATCCTTTGAAATACTGATTTCATGATTTTTCAGTGCATGGACCAAAATGCAGTTTTATTACGACAACCTATGGCACATAAGTGTTGAACTCTCTTATGAAAAAGTCATTTATGTATATAGACAAGGTAACATTATTAAATCGACAACACAGAATGTGAATAAAACCGTAAGCATTGGGAACTACTATTCCATGGCTCTACGGATCGTCGACGGCACATATCTTAAAGTAAGTGTTTCTACTCTGCAGCAAAAGACCAGTTTTCTTTGAATGAAATATGCGCCGTTTCATGTGTAGCGAGCGTTCAAATGTAAATTCAGATTCCTTTGCCGCCTTTGATGAATATCATGCCGGTCACTGGAAAAAATGGGCTGTTTTATTGTATTTGTTATTTATTTGAGCAAAAGAATCGAAGAAAAACGGAAACTAGAAATATAACTTTGGCAGGCATGATCTGCTCTAAAAACTACGGAATAGTTATCACTGTTAGAGCGAGAAATAAAATCGTAATTCAAACCTGTTCTCGACGTACTACCTGTGGATGCAGCAGTGTATAGTATACGTGGTTTTCCTTATCATCTGCGATGAATTTGTAATATTTATGAGCCACTTCGGTCCAAAGTGGCCGAGGAAAGAAGGGAAACGAATTTATTTGGACTTATAACATGAATAGCGGGGAGATCTGTTATTGGAACCTAAAATATTTCTGCACCATCCATGAGTACTTCGTTCCAGAACAGCTAGAGCAGTAAGGTGAGGCCGAAATGTTATCATTGAGAGGTAACATTAAAGTACATTTTATTGCTCATGTCATGCACATACGCCGTTATCACATCGCGAAAGGCATTGGGCTTTAGACGTGGTGGTGTCCATCGACCGCGAGATAGTCAGCCCTAAAGTTCACGCCAGTTTGAGGCGACGTCGAGAAAAACAAACTAGAAAGCAATAATCGGAGAGGTCAGAACGGAAGAGAGCGGGACAGGACCTCAGAATTTCTATGGTTACTACATTTGCACTCATGGAAGTGACTATATATTTCTGACAAGAATTATCAAAATGAAATTTCTTGTAGCTAGCCCAACGATGGCTATTATAGCGAAAGGAAAGCAGTATGCGGCCAAACGACTTGGAAGACAGGCTGTCAGAGCTGTCAAAATTGATAGGCGGAGCGTACGAAACATGAAGTGTAAAATAGAGGACGTGATAAAAGAAAAAACTGAAAGACCATCTAATTGTGATCAACCGAGAGAGTGAAGACAGTTAGGAACCTAATTTATAGGTTTAATTAACTACCAGACATTCAATATACAGGATACTAAGTGCACGTTAGCACACTCAGTGCGTTAGTGAAGATACAGTGCATTAGCAGACGTACATTTTGAATTCGTTAGAATCTTTGGAGGGAGACATCTTTTTGTCTCTCGACTTTCCCACTTACCTACCGTTCCGGGTGGAAGCTCAGAGGGGGCTCTTCCCTGTACCTAGCTTAGCATGTGTAATGGTTCCACCGATAGCGGCCGCCTTCCGGTATTTCCCTCTCTTGCCTCTAAGTCAAGAGAAGGTTTTGAGGTGGCAGGTCGCAGCTGGCTCGGCTGTGTGTCAAGCTCGGCTGGGGACTCTTTCAACTTGCCATTCACCAGGAGGCACTGTGTACCAAAGCCGGCTTTTCGTTCGAAATGGGATTGTTTGCTCTCTCATAAGAAACAAAGTAAAATGTTTAAATGTGAAAAAATTAGGCATGGACAAAAAGTAGGCACACATAACAAGAGGTCAAGGAAGGAATGTTTTTTAAACTTTATTCTACAGTAAAGGATATATTTCGCGTGGAAGTGATATTGGTGGCTTGTCTAGATGGAATAACAGCCCAATGAATCTCCTGGTGACGGTGATTCCTTAAGAAAGGTAATGAAAACATTGAAAGCATAGCTTGAAATAAGAAATCCTGTCACCCCCATCACATCACCCCCATGACGTCTGGGAAAGATGATTTAGTCCTAAAAATAGTGATGCTAAATTTCTTAGCAATTGTCGAAAATTACCTGCTATTCGTTTCCTGCAATACACTTAACGCGGTGTATGCTTAAAATTCTTGAACGCTTCACTTTATTAATCTGAGATGAAAGTTGCGCTAATAATTGTGCATGAGCACAAATTGAATGCATCCATCCGCTAATTTGTGTCGTATAAAAGTAGTTCAAGTTACTACTGACAGGAACTCTTACAACGTAGCTTTTTGGACTGAAGTGCGCTTTTTCCCCATTTATCAGTGACATGCACAGAATAGAACTAAGATGTGATACTAGTACGCTGCTAAATTCTGAGATCCCTTCGACGTTTCCTGTTAGATTCTTTGCACACAGACAAGCAGTCAATCGTGAGCAGTATTCAGAACAATTAGAAAAGCTTGAAAATGCAGTTACCGTCACTGCTGTGGCTCAATCACTTCGGGTATTTCTCGCGTCATGTGAAAATTTCACGCCTTTATGGCAGTAGCAGCAAAGTCGCAATGACGGTTGCAGCGGCAGCAAGGAAGGTTGCACTTCCCCGGCAAGGGACATTTCAGTTTCACCTCACATGCGCTATTTTTGAATGGCACAAAAATCACAAGTTTTGTTAAGTCGTGAATGGGAGGGTAATCACGTTTTTGAAATTATAAAAGCAACAATTGGTCATATTAGCTAGATGGGCTATAAGCTTCTGAAAAATAAAGAGGCTAAAGTAATAGGCAAAGGGTATGTAAAAAGCACAAGTTAACAAGCCAGCTGGTTCTCACATCTAAGCTGTATTCTGAATTAATTATGCCGCTGATAATGATACGCAAGAGCATTCTGTTCTCACTAAAAAGCCCTATTTTAAATATTGCTGGGGATTTTTAGCACAGCGACCTAACAGAAGCTGAGGACGTGACTTTACGGCTCCCATCGACGCCCCAGCGCGGTGATGCTCAGTTCGGCGCTCCCAGCTGATACCTTGGTGCCAGCTACACGATGCAACAGAGGATGAGAATAAAGTTGAGCGGCGCGTGCAGGAGAGGGGGGGGGGGGAGATTAAGGGCGGGCATGAAGGGTTCGGTCCGAGAAGCCTGCTATGTTGCACCTCTACTTTTGGCACTGTTGTTTAATCCCGCGATAACCCTGCAGTGGCGGCTCCGGACTGAGAAATGTCCGACTCCTGAAACCTATCGACCTAAGGATTCCTTCCGCTTGGTGCTACCTTGCGAACTCGGGGCGTTGCGGCAATTCAGCTTTCTCTTTCATCGTTCTGGCGCAAGAACCCGCTGTTACGGTTTGCCCAAGGGGAAGCCATCTTCCATGTGCACCGCGCCCAACTCGGACATTTCTCGGTTTAACCAACTACTCTCCAGCCTGTCTCCTGAGGTGGAGCAAAGGTCGCAGAGGTCATTTCTGGACCGTCAGCAGATGCCCCTTACCAGTGCCTCTAGCGCAGCATCTGGGAATGCACCATAGTGCCTGAGAGCGTCCGTCTTCAGCACCTACTCACCAGCCGAGAGCTTGGAGATCGCCGCCCCTCCCAGCTGCTCACTAGCATGCGGCCGCTTCTGGGAGAAAACACTGTCTACTCCAACGGTGCGCTGTGGAGGCAGCTTTTCCTTCAGAGCTTGTCGTTGTGAACCCGTCTTGACGTGACGTCGGCACGCGCCTTCGTCGCCTCATCCACAGCAAGCCACCCCTTTCCGTCGGTGGCGCTATTTCTTCTGTCACTCCCACTCGCATCCGCACGCTGATTCCGCTATGTCCGTAAGCTATTGTCCTAAAAGACATTCCTGGGGTTACGAAGCCCTGCAATATAGACCAGCCACTCAGACACAGCGTAACCCTTCACGTCGTTACCGTGGGCCATCTTTCGACGCATGACCACATCGTCTCTTCGGTGAGCGTCTGGCGATTGCTGAAAGGAAATTCGAGCACATGCTCCAGCTGGGTACAGTACGACCTTCGTCCAGCACTTGGGCTAAACCCTCCATCTGGTGGACAATGAAGAACCAGGAAACTAGCGGCTATTGCGGAGACTACCGGGCGCTCAACACTCACACTTCCGACAATAGCTATCCGCCTTCTCAAATCATAGATTTCACCCCCAACTTGAAAGGATGCAAGGTCTTTAAAAAACGGGACCTTGTAAAGGCGCATCACCAAATCCCCGTCAAGCCAGCCGATATTCCAAAGACGGCCATCACTACACCTTACACCACGCCTCCGGAAACTCTTTGCTCCCCTTCCACAATTTGCCCTGGTAATCAGTGCCAAGAAATGTATCTTCGTGTCTCGCTGGCTTGAGTTTCTCGGCCAGCATATCTCGGCGTTGAGAGTTCGTCCCTTGCCCCCCTCCCTGCCCACGACAAGGTTTTAAAACACTTCCCAATACCCAACATCATGTGCATGCTTCGAGAGTTCTTTGCCCTCTTGAGTTTCTCACGACACTTTATTCCGCACATCGCCGATCTTCAGCCACCCCGGACCGACCTACTTAGCACAACCAAGACACCTCATCCGCGCTTCCTTGGTCACCTGAGGCTGAATCTGCTATCACGGCTGCTAAGGAAGCCCCGTCTGATTTGGTCCTTCTCATTAATCCGAGAACTAACGCGCCCTTTCGCCTCATGGAGCATGCTTCGAGCGTGGCTCTCGGCGCTGTTCTCTAGCATCATATCGACTCCAAGTAGCACCCACTGGGCTTCTTCTCTCGAAAGCTCCAATCCGCTCAGACGCGCTAAAGAGTCTTTGGCTGTCAGTGGCAGGCCCTCTACTACACCATAAAGCACCTCCGAAATTTTTTGGAGGGACAGAAAATTTACGTTCTGTCGCACCTCCCTGTCGCGAAAGGGCCACATCGGACCTCACCGCAAGCCTTCCTGCTCCTCTCTGTGGTAAAATCTACAGCTTTGGTTGCACCTCTCCAAACTTCTTTGCCCACGGCTAGCAATCCACTATGTGAAACTCAATCACAGCTTTTGTCTTTTGCTCCAACCGGTCATGCAAATCAAAGTGCGGCGGAAGTATAATCTAAAGAGTGCGCGGCATGGAGGCTGAGATGCGAGCTCGAAAGTGAAGTGGGTCTCCGTTAGGCGTTGCTTCTCCGTCTTGCCCTCTGACGGAGGCAAAAAAAAATCTCCCTAAATCTACCCTCAAAGGCAGTATTTTTGCTCAGGTGGTCGCTGCAGCGGTCGACAAAATAGGGTCTAAGAAGGTTTTGCAGTGGAACTACCGGTCACTACTTTCCGGTTCAACAGGATTTGTTGTTCAACGAATAAATTGACTCCAGACTTAATTGTTTTTCAGGAAGCACGCATCACTATAGATTTAAGGTAAATATCAAAACATATCGCTCTTTCAGGCAAGATTGTTCGTCAAAAGGTGGTGGCCTGCTATTCGCATACTCAAATTGTTGCCACAGGGCAGCTTTTTCTTTAAATCTAACGAAGGGAGCGCGAAATTCAGGCTCTTGATCTGAATCTTCCTGCATATCAACCGCTCACTCCAGGTAAGGTACATTTTCCCACAAAAGTACTTGATATTCGGCCGCTATACTCGTTTTGTAGCGATAGCTACATTACGCCAGGCTTTCGTCTCTTCGGCGTCGCCACACTTTCAGCCTTATCCGCAATGTGACGTCACACCGCGGCCCTCGATTCTCCAGCAACTCGGCTTGTCGCGGTCGCCACGCGGCCATGCTCCTATATACGTTTAAAGCACTCAATTCTTCAGTTTGAATCTAGATAGCGCCACAGGTGCGCTCAGAACACAGCGCCATTCGGGTCCCGTAAGTCGCCGGCGTGTATGCCTCGACGCAGCAGTGGAAATGTCGCTGGTGGCTGCCGAATGTGTTCTTCCTACAATGATGTGAAAAGGCAGAGAAAATACGTGCTTTGTTGTGTATTGCAAGAATTGCGACAGAGAGTTAAAGTCGCGTGATGCGATTCTTTGCGAGCTTTACGGAACCGAACTGCAGAAGTCATGAGGCAGAACTTGCATGCAGTGCTCGAATCTTTTCTTTCGAGTGCCGTCCAACTGAAACAACATTCATAATTTCCAGCAAGGGTTAGGACCAGCGGCGGCACAAAACAGAACAACTTTTTTTGCGAAGCTTTTTCCCTCTGCTAGTATCGCAACTTCTCGCGTTGTGCTTATTATGTCGTCCTCTTCATTATACTTAATCTTTCGCAATGCTCAGTGAACGTTTTAGAAGTCCAAGAAAGATCGAGAGAGTGGCAGTGTTCTTCAACTAGCGGAAAGGTCGTAAGGAATGCAGGCAGCGACATGGAACCAGCTTCTAAGGACGCACAAAAGATGCGCCTCATTGTGTCGCAAAGAAAATTTACCTAGCACCGGCGTAGCAAACGCCGGTGAAGTGTCTGTCACAATAGCTCGTGTTCCGCGGCGACATTGTTTGCAGTCTCATATTTGTAGTGGTTAAAGGAACGGCGGGCTCTCCGAACGACATGATGCTCCCAGTGTTCTGAGTAGCGCGTGCTGGAGCTGCCTTGCCTTTTATGGCGCCAGGACGGCTATGATCACGGGAGTCACTGCATACCAGAAGCGCCTAAGGTAGCAGAGCGGATCATCTGAGGAAAATGCCTGCTATGGAGGTTTCTCGAGAATCGAATGCGGATACGAAATCTATGTGATTCCCAGTATATGACACGTTTTTCACTTTTTCTGTTTCTCGTTAAGAACCGCTCTCGAAGTTCTCCTGCAGAATGTTCCAGGCTTTTCGGGCTATTGTTTCACATTTACAATGGCTATCGAAGTCTAGAGAAGACTGCCAGTTTGTTTTCAGCAGGAGGCGGAAGCTGCGTGATGTGTGTTTTCTCTTTCGGGTCAGGATGCACTGCCCACTTCATAACAACTCCTTACCACCGCACCACAAAGCACAAGTGCCATCGATCTGCTCGAGGGCACTCCCAAGGGGCGATTAATTGATACAAGGAAATCGGTGGCAGAAGCCTAACATCGGGAGGGGCCTGGACTGTGCCGTGAAAGACGAAATTAAGGAAGTGAAGGAGGAAACGTAGAGTAAAAATCGCGCATTTTTTAGGCTATTTGTCAATGTGTTACCTGAGGTACGCAATACCTGGAACTTGTTGATATTTTAATCACGTTTATGCGCTGTCATGTGATTGAGTTTGAGAGTGACATGTGTCTAATGAGTGTATATTCTGTTATCATTTTCCAGCCCCTGTTCGATGACCACGAGGGACCGAAATTAGATTTTGAAAAACTTACAGGTAAGATGAGAAATTCTTCAAGCAATCACGGAGAGTGATGAACCAGGCGAACGCTTGTTTACTGCTAACAGTGTCTGAGTTCTGGCGTTTTAAAAGTTGGGGTTAACAGCACACCTCCCGAATACAGCGCAGATCATTTTCTGCTAGCTTACTCGAGGAAAAAGCGCGATGCATTTGGAAACGAGAACGGCAGTATTTTAGTCCTTTCAAACAAGCAGACTACAAAAACACAGCTATAGGAGATCCACCTGAGTCTGACAATCAAGCGCAGCGGCAAAAACACAGAAGAGAAAGCGGCGATAAAACGTGGTCGCCCTATACCGCGGCACTGCCCCCTTCAGGTTCGACCTTCTGCCTTATATTGCCTTTACCCCCCCTGTGTGTTTCGAAGCGAAACGCTTCACTACAGGGGTCGGAGCCGAGCTTCGCGTATGCCGTGCATCCGAATGGCGATTTAGGCGCATACGCGTAGCCGAGTGACGTCAGGCGCGGCGCAGGTGGCCGCAGCCGTCGCCACAGACGCGTCACTAATTAAAAAGAGACTGCGTCGAGGCTGGGAACCGAGCCAGGGCCTCTGGCATTTGAAGAAATGAACGGCGGCGCAACAAGAAGAACACAACAAGAGAGGGGACACCACATGCGCACACTACCAACTGTTTTATTGCATGGAAAGGAGGCATATTTATACAGCTCAGGCATGACACTAATCGCATTATCGCTCAGAACCCAACACGTGGAAAAGAAACAGCAACATCAGGATAAAAGAAAAAAAAGAAAAAACCCTTAACCTCTGCAGAAAAACTAAAAGATTTTGATAACAGAACTTTGAGCAAGTCATCTCGTAGCAAAAGCAGAGTCAAACAATCGTAGCAAAGGCAGAGTCAAACAAGAGAAGCAAAAGCAGTCAAAAAAAAAAAAAAAAAAAAAAAAAAATACAATCGTAGCAAAGGCAGAGTCAAATGTAATAAGCAAAAGCAGTCAGAACCCGAGAAACAACAAAACGGAAAGCAAAAAACAGTAACAAAGTTAACAACCCGCCTAAAACAAACAACAGACGGCCGCTAGAAATGCAGGGCTGAAAAGATGCACAGCACATGGCGTTACAAAAAACTGTCAAGAAAGGACACTTCATTTCTACGGAGGGATACTGAGGAGTCGCTAACACAAGTGCTTCCCTTCTTATTGATCATAAAGGCCTCAAGAATTTCGCGTGCCACCTGATCGCGACTCCTGCCGAGAATCCTTATTCCGTTAAGCACTGGCTCACACTTGCAATCTTTACAATGTAGGGGCAAATTCGACCCGCCTCCGTTTTCTAACGACTTTTCGTGTTCCCGTGTTCTGTCGTTAATGCAGCGACCTGTCTGGCCTATATAGACCCCCCCGCACGTCAGTGGGATTTCGTACACCACTCCGACGGCACAAGAAACGAAATGCTTGCCGTGCCGCTTTCCGCACATGGCTTTCTTCTCTTCGCTGATCCGCGAGCATAACCCGCTCAGCTTTCTTGGCGCAGAGAAAACGACAGGAACGTCGTACCGGCCAGCAACTTTCTTCAAGTTGTGCGCCACACGGTGTATATAAGGGACCACTTGTGGTCGCTTTGATCCCGGCTTAGCATGGAATTTCTTCTTCTTTCCTTTCATTTTTTGAAGGAGGGTCTCCGCTACGCTACAAACAACAGAACACGGGAAGCCAGCCATTTGAAGCCTTTCCATCTGATTGTTAAAGCTAGCCTCAGCCATGTGAGCACAGGACTTAAGCAATGCGGACTCGAGGCAAAGTGAAGCGATCGCCCTTTTTACTGTCTTAGAGTGCGCTGATCCGTACGGAAGAAGTTCCTTTTTTGCTCGTGGGGAATACATCCAACAAACACGTCCTTCTAAAAGCTTGATATTAATATCTAAAAACTGCAAGCTGTTGTTGTCAGGAAGTTCGTGAGTAAAAGCCAGCCCTTTTCCCTGTTGTCTGAAAACGGATAAGATTCTTTCCACTGTGCTGGGGAGCGTCAATGCAGAGTTAGTACTTTTTAGTATTACCAAGAAGTCGTCCACATATCTAAAAATTCGCAGGACTGGGCCACTGTCAAGGGAAGAAGCTAAAGCACGGTCAATAGTTGATAAAAATATATTACACAATGCAGGGGCGACACAGGAACCGATGCAGATGCCTCTTCTCTGCAAGTACATTTCAGTTTCAAAGGAAACAAACGTAGACCTTAGGTAAAATTCTAGAAGTGATAAAAAATTGTCAACACTTAGGCCAGCTGAGTTCTGAAATGCGATGGCCCCATTAGATTCAATGCACTCCCGTACGGATTTGAAAAGGTCACCATGAGGAACTGAGTAAAATAAATCTTCCACATCAACAGAAAACAAGTATCCAATAGAAGACTGGTCTTTTAAAAAGGCTGTCACATCTGCAGAATTCTTGGTAGCGAAGGGATCGTCTACATCCAGTCCTTTCAAATGCTTAAGCAGAAATTTGCTCACCTTTTGCTGCCAAGAATCCCGCTCACTAACAATAGATCTGAAAGGCATGTCTGGCTTATGGGTTTTCACCGTAAAAAAGACATCAAGAGACCCTTTCTTGCAGTCGCTGATTCCCTTGGCCAGCCCGGAAAGCTGCAACTGGTTGCACAACGAGATGGCTTTCGTTTTCACTCTACAGGCACTCTTCTTCACCTGAACAAAGTTCTTCAAAATGGCCTGCGTCGCCTTTTCTTTGAAAACGCCAGCCGGAACCACCGCGAAACCGCCTTCTTTGTCTGCTTGAAGAAGTCTTAGGTCGTTGTCCTTGAAGAACGACACGACGTGTCGCGTGCGCTCCTTTGGGTAGAGGTCCTTTTCATCATGCACCAACTCGCCCCTCAGGCCATTCTTCTGGCATTTGAAGCAGAGACGCTTCAGCTCGGCCACGAATGCTCAAGGTTGGAGCATGAATAAAGGCGCACCTAGTGAATGCATGGGTTTCATAAATAAAATTAAAAGAATAAAATAAAAATTAAAAAAGAAAAAAATGAAAACAATCAAAGATAAAAAGAAGATAACTAAAAATGAAATGAAAAAATATGTAATATAAATAAAAATCAATCCAACTCAGAAAAGGAAGGAAACAAAAACAAGATGGAAAAAATAAAATTTCATAAAATCGAAAATGAAAGTAAATAATAAGTAAAAAAACAAAAATAACAAGGTAAAAAACATTAAAAGTAAGGAAAGAAACAGAAATAAAGAATGAAAACAGAGAAATAAATTACGAAAGATAAAAATATATAGCTTTAAACGATAACATATTCAGTAATATTCTTAATCGAAAAACAGCACAAAATAAATAAGTAAATTGAAAAATTTCCTGTGCCTCTTGGTTTCTGTGGCTGTTGGATTCTGTCATATTTATAACGAGCCCCTCATTCCCCTTTCCTTGTTTGCTTAAAAGACAAACAGTGCGCCAGGAAACGCTTTCGCCTTGCACCACTTGAAAGAGCCAAAGTACCCCCTGAATTTTAACCGCGCCGATTTCCGTCTCCTCCGCCTCCGCCCAGGCAGTGTGCGGACGGCCAAACGCCTCCGCCGTTGTCGTGGTGCTCCCAGTGCATTGTGCGCGAACTGCGAGAGCCATGACGCCATACCAAGCGTAACTAAAACCTTTCGCTTGTATATCCAGGCTTAACCTGAGCTAAACCCCTGCCTAATTTTTTCTACGTACGTGAGCGTGACCGGGGGCCAAAGTGGACAGGAACAGTGCGGGGACACTCCCGGATTTGGGTGCACGTGGCTTGGCCAGGATGGGGCCTCCTCGGTGGCGCCTGCGAGGCGAGTTTGGGCGCGAAACCGCCTGGCCAGGCAAAAACGACCGGGCCACCTCGCCAAACCAGCGGCCTCATGGACGGCAAACCAGACGTTTGGGTCCTGTGCTCTATACGGCCTCTCTTTGTGTATCTGTACCGCAAAGTTAATTCAGTGTTCCTTGTTTGTTTCTTAAAGAATGCGTCTTCGTGTCTTCACTGTCCCTTTACTATCCGTCGTCGCAAGATTCGAGCCCCACATTTCACAACATAACGCCGAAACCTGGAACTGCGATCTCCACGACTTGGAGAACTTCTGAAAGCTGGAACCAGGCTGCGACGGTAACGGATAAAGGGCGTGACGCCACACTACCCATCTGACGCAATCATGCAGACAGCGAAAGAAAAGTGAACAGCGCGTCGACAGCAAAATACAAAGCTGATCAACGAGGCCACGGCTGCTCTGTGCACGACAACCATCGGAGCGCTGTGCTCCCTCACTGAAAGACAGGAGGGCAACAACTAACTGCTTAAGTTGAACGCCGAATTGGAAGATGCCGTGGCGAATGAAGACTTTGCTTCAAAGTTTGACACAGTCAAGCGGTACGAGGATGCAGCCAGGGGCATGCCTAGACAGCTCAAGGCGAAAGAAGCTGAATTCCTGAGAGCTCCCTGCTTATTGCCGAAAGAGGCGGCAGAACCACAACGGGGAAGCCAACATAGCGGCGGACAAGCTGCTCATCGCAGTGAAATCAAGGTGCCCACACAGAAGCTTCAACATGAAACTCAATGAGCTCGCCTGTGTTGCAGCTTTTGGGAACACTTTAGAGAATCCATTTATGAGAATAGAGAGCTCACCAAGGAAGAAGAGTTTCCTTACTTGACCAGCCTTCTGAGCCGAGCAGCGACGTCATCGGTAGCCGGATTACAGGCGACGACGGGGGAATGCTACGACAATGCAGTGAACATTCTGTCGGAGTGCTTGGGTGACACCCTACAGATTATCTGGGAGCACCTTACCCTGTTGAGGTCACTAATATCCGAGACATCACTGACGACGTGCGAAGCCTGCGGAAGCTCGTTGACCGTGTTCAATGCGATGTGCGCAGACTGAGTGGTCTTAAGGTGAGCTCGACCACCTATTCTCCCATAATGATAGACACTCTCATGAAGGCCCTACCTGCCGACATTTTCGTTCAATATTATAAACTGCTCGCAATACTCCGAATTTGTCGCATTCGGCTAGCGATGCTCAGGACAGTGAGGCTACATCTCTCACGGGCCCTGCAGACGAGGAGCTGAAGTAACTTCTGAATTTTTTGACAGCCGAAGATGAAAGCCTGGAAAAGGTTTCAATTGGCAGTAATAGAGAGAACAACCGAGGGACAGGAAAGCGAAAGGAACCAGTTGTCTCGCCTGGCAACGTCTGCTGTGCTGCACGCAACTTCACAAGTATGGAAACAGTGCTTTTTCTGTGGCTCACCTCCTCACAACGTTGCGGATTGCGACGATGAAGTAAATCGGACAAAAAAGATTGCAAAGGCTTAAAAGTGGCAACTGCTGCTTCCGATGTACATTGGGAGGACATCGAAAGGCCTGCCGGCGCCGACTGAAACGTGGAAAGTGTAGAGGTAGACATGTGTCACCGGCATGCGACCTGTACTGGAAACCGAGGAAACTATAGGAGACTGCAAGATGGGATATTAACAGCTTGCATGTCAGCAGCCGGAATTCCATCAACAATGACAGTCATCTGCAAAACTGGCAGCTCTGGGCTATTGGAGAAGGTTGGCGCCGTTACATTCGAGGCATCGTGGATGGCTGAGTAACCACATTTTTATCCGTGAGGATATCTCTAAATTTCAAGGCCTCAAAGAAAGGAGAAAGACCATTCTCCATCTTCGTACATTCCGGACATCCACATCAGGAACAGAAAAACGCCGCCTTGTAGAAGTCCGCCTTCGCAGCCAGTACAATGGCAAGGAATGCATTACAGAGGCTATTGAGGTTCCTTTCATCTGCAGCGAGAAAGTCTAGGCGGCTGTCGAAAAGCAGACAACCTTTCATTGCCGGGCTAACCAGCGGTACACGGAATTGGTCTTATTATTGGCGCTGAACAACTGTGGAAATTTATGACGGACAAAATTCAATGCTCTCAGCCAAACGCTGATTTGGTTGCCCTGGGTCGGCCTTCGGGTGGATGTTTCAGGGTCCGGTATGAGTGCATACATCAGCTGACAATTCAGCCAACTTCTGAGTTCTTAGGGTAAGCGCAGACCTTGAAAGCAGTTAAAGACTTGTAAAGGGCTCCTGGGACTAGGAAAGCATTGACATTACAGACCAAACCGAAGGGCCAAGTGAGGAAGGGGAAACGATTGGCCGCCAGCTTGAAGGAAACATCAGTATAAAGAACGGCCGCTATATAGTTGTCCTTCTTTGGAAAGAAAGCAGGGGACAACTTTGTGACAACCGCTCCCAGGCACTAAAGCGACTGAAGAGCCTGGGGAAAAAAGTTCGGCGTACTCCGAAATTCGGCGCGGATTATGAAAGAACAATGCGGAGCTACTTATATATGTGCTACACCGAGCCTGTAACCCCTTGTGAGGAAGCCACCCATCAGGTTCATTACATGCCACTCATTGGTGTTGGACGCCTCCTCACATGAGAAAGGGTCTTCCACCTGAACGAACATTTTGAGAAGAGAGCCTATCTTCTTGTTGATCTGGTCAAGCTGCTGATCTGATTTTGGCGTTATCAGATCGCTTTCACAGCTGACATTGAAAGGGCATTCTCTCAAACAGCGTCGGAAAAGAGGGCCGAGATTCCCTCCGTTTTCTCTAGCTTAAGGGCTTGCTGAAGAATGAGGAACCTGATCCTCAAATAGGAGACTGACGAATGAAGCCTTCTCCATTCGGCACCATGGCTAGCCATTTCCTGCTAATTGTCGCTCTGCAAAATCATCTTAAGAAATTTGAGGAGGCAAACTTCATTTCAATTTAGTTTATTACCTCAAGGACCCCCGCACGGGTATTACATAAGGGCCAAAGCAAAAAATAGGTACACTTCTGGCGGAGTCATTCTACGTCGAGGACCTGTTGGTTGGGGCAGACAATGAAAATGATGCGGGGGAGATTTTCGCGCAGGCAAATATTATACTTAGAGCTTGCGGGATGAGTCTGCGAAAGTAGTCGTCGATCTCCAAGCGCCTGAAGACCTATTTGCGTCGGAACAGGGACTTATTGACTGAACTGCAAGAGTCAAAATTTTTGGGCCTATTTGGAATCCTGCAAAAGAGACAATCATAGTGGTTACAAAGACCCTCTCAAGCGTTTTGAATAGAGAGAACAGCTGCAAAAGACTTGTCCTACAAACCATCGCCAGAATATATGACCCTCTCGGGCTGCTCGTGTCATTTATCGTAAAAGCCAAGACACTCTTCCAGAAATTCTAGCAACGACAGACTGGGTGAAATGACAAACTGTCCAGTGATATCGCAAAGAAGTGGGAAGGCTGACAGTCGCTACTGAGAGATCTTTGTTCGCTGACCTTGCCCCGAAGCGTTGCTGCGTAGTTTAAACGCCGACTCTGCAGTCTCACATCCTCTGCGGCGCCAGTCAGCGAGCGCACGGGACATCCGCCTATCTAGGACAGGAGGACTCCAACGGCTGTGATCATATGGAACTCCTCTGAAAGGTGTGACCTTTCCCTGACTCGAGCTGATGGATGCATTGGTAAGATCTAGAATAGCTGTTTCTGGAAGGCTGCCTAATGATCAATGCAAGCCGACTGAAAATGATTTAGTCGACAGACTCTGGCGCAACCCTTCTATGGCTGAAAGGAAACCCTTTGCAGTGGAACCAGTTTGTGAGAAACAGAATGACCTGAGTTCAAACCTGAATTGAGAAAGACTAATGGAGGCATGGTCCTGGTTCACAGAACCGGGCAGATGGTGTGACATGCGGAGTAACTCTACAGAACCTTTAAGAAGACCGACTGTGGTTGTTTGGACGGTCGTGGCTTTCCGAGAGAGAGCACTCTTTCTAGCTGTAAACGAGATTTACATCCCAACGGCAAGCAAATTTCGAAGAAAGGAAAGAAGTAAAGGCGTTGCATGCAGGCAAATTTATGCGGATCTTGGACTCGGGTCACCATAACAGTTTTTTTATCGAGTTTTACGAATAACTACATGGGGGTTCGGATAGATAACTACTTGCCGGAGTCCGCCAGGTGAAGTTTCTTCTTTTCAAGCCGCGGTAGACAGAAAGGGCCGAAGCATACAGGTTGAAAGCTGTTAAGGAAGAGGCACGCATGGATGATGACATATCGAGTCTTGGCCAAGGACTCTCAGTGAAATCCCCATCAAGCTTAGAGAAGCTACAACCCATTTTGGACACAAAGGGAATGCTATGAATATGAAGCGGCTGCAACTCGCTGACGATAAATTATAGGTGAAGCAATCAATGCGGGTCCCTCCCAGCCGTCAGTTAGCGGAGCTCGTTATTCGAGACGCTCATTTACGACCTTTAAACGGCGGCTCCAGAGACACCCCCAAAGAAGTGAGAGAAAGGTTTTGTATTCCACGAGGAATTCAACAAGGATTGTAAACAAACGCACCGCATGCCTGAAAAGTCGCGTGAAGCCGGGACAAGCGTCAACAGCGCCTGTACCCACCGAAAGAATTTCCCGGTCTGAACCATTTCGACTGGCTGGCACAGATTTCGCCGGGCCTCTCTTCACTAAGGACAATGATCCGGTCGCCAAATCCTTCATTCCTCTCTTGACTTGCCTGTTACTAGAGCAGCTCATCTCGAGCTTGTCTCAACCTAACATAAGAAATCTTCTTATTGGCCTTAAACGATTTAATGCCTGACGAGGATTGCCATCAGTGATATAGACTGACAACACCAAAGCCTGTCAGAGCGCCTCTAAAGAAATAACAGTGCAGAAAGACGCCCTGTTTGGCGGTGATGGATCCTGGGAAAGGATGGCGAGGACTTTGAAGTTTTGCCTCCGAAAATTCCTACCTCTGGCAATGCTCACCTTCCAACAGCTTACCTCAGTACTGCAGGAGGTGGAGAACATCGTTAATTCCCGGGCCATAACCTCCATTTGTTTATCGCCAGAAGACCCCAAAATTCTTAACCCGGCGCAGCTTATGACATGAAAGGGATTGACGTCAATGCGGTCTCCGTGTAGTGAAGTCATTTATTTCACGTAAGCAGTGAAACGAAGATGAATCCGCCATAAACGAATGCTGGAGCAATATTGGAGGCGATGATTGAAGGAATTTTTTTTGTTATTCGAATGTGTCTCCTTTGGCCAGTCATGGAGTGTGGCTTCCAGAAAACTCGAGTCGCTTCTACCGACCCGGTGGCGCTGCCCGCGAGAGAATTGCTCAGTGCATCACTCTGCACGCTCGCTCTCCAGCGGCAACGAGTGAATTTTTTCCGATCCGGCTGGGTCTCCAAATGGGCGCTGATTTTGAGACGCTGCTTAACTTCCTGTTCCAAGAATTTACGCCATAGTCTCCTACGGCCTTGTCTCCAGCCTGCTTCTTGCCTACCTTCAAATTAAAGTCGCCCATCAGTTCAGTGCACTTTGATTTTACTTTGTTCATTGCCGATTCCACGTCTTCACAGAAGCGTTCAACGACCTGGTCATCATGGCTTGATTGTGACGCGTATGCCTGCACCAGCTTCAGCTTGTACCTCAGATTAAGTCTAATGACGGTAGCTGCCACCACCTCACTATTGCTATAAAACTGCACTGTATTGCCAGCAGTATCCTGATCGCGAAAATCCCGCACCCAGTTCTCGTCTGTCCGGTAATCTACGATAGCACAGTAAATGCCCACTTTCTAGTGCTAAATATACCTCATCGGTCCTCCTAACCTCACTGAGTCCTATACACCCAATTTATTATCCGCTACTTCCACCAACAGCCCTGCTAGGCTAGCGTCAAAGGATAGTATTCGGGCGTGCAATGTTACCAGGTTCAGTTTCCAATGGTCGCCTGTCCGGAGCCTGAGATTCTTGGCTCCCTCCACCGAGATCAACCGCATCCCAGGCCTGGGTATGCAATTGTATCGACATAGGAAGTTTTTTCAAACCCGGCATAAAAATTCCCGGCACCGGGATTCGATCCTGAGGCCATGCATACGAGGCGGATACACTACCTCTACGTCATCGCTGTCCCTCCCACACATACCTGAACACACACCTGTGTGGTATATTCTGCGCTGCAATGGTGTGAGAAGAATAAATGGTTTGCGGAGTGGTGACGCATGGCATGAAATAGACAACACCCAGTTCAAGCATGCAGGTAGCACTATATGCAGTGGGTCCCGGTTTTATTCGAATCGGATATTTTGAATTAAATGAATATATCTAACACATAAATTATCGCCAAGAAAATCCAGCGTGAAAATATAGCAAAGCCTCGCATTATGTCGAACTACGGAAATCTATACGGTGTCGTCTTATTTTTCTTGAGATGTTTTTAAAAACAGTGCAGCGTGCAGTCTTTTAAATGTAAACTTGTGATGAAAAAAAAAAGATTTCTGTTGCGCAGTCCCCACCTCTGCATTTTTCTTGGAAATGAAATGTTTTGTAATACCTGGCTGTATCCAGTATACATTGCGCAGACAAATGGTCCGAATTGCAGTAACAGTTCTCGTCATTGTTCACGCTACATTAAACTATTTACAAACGCATCTACCCATCACACTGCGCCAGTTCCGACATCGCCTGTAGTTTTCATTTTCAACGGTACGAACAGCAGCTAAACAATTGGTTTGGTATTGTTTTTTTCTAGGAAAATACGCAATGCGATTCTATCCGGATAACCAAGTTGTTTTGTCAATTCACATTAGTGACGAATTGTCGATACGTGGTGCGTTTCCATCTTATGGCATGGTAAGTATTCATGTTGCTATTGGTAGAAATAAATAGAGGAAATAAAGGAGCCCAGACAAACGAAATCTGTATTATGACTTGATGACGCAGGGAAAAATTTTCCCCACAGCTACAAAGAGAAGTCGTGCATATGGCCATGGTTATATAAGCACTACAAAATTGCCCATCTGCTTTGCTCAGTTCTTGAACTCGATAAATTCAGAAAAGCCGTCCAGACGATTTCGAGGTAATAACCCTGTTGGGAGCCGCCAGATGCTGTGATTTCTGCGAAATATGCACCAGTTGGAGGCAAACAGCAGTTGTACCTTGTCTTGAATTCACAATCAAAACTGTGGTAAATGGCACACAGTTCAGATCCACCGTAGGGAACTATCGACATAGAGCTCATGGTACCCCGGATACAGAGGCACCAGATCTGGCTATAACCACTGTCTGTTCCAAACAGAGCACTAGTGGTCGAATAAATTCACACATGTCTGACCGTAAGACTCAGATTTTCGTGTTCTCGCTCGCTAGCTGCAGCTGATGGGAGGAGGGCGTTGCGGCAGCTGCAGCCGAGTAAAAGGCGAAGAGCAACAAACACGGTTGCCTGCACACACAGATGCCATAAAGAAAAGGCGAAAGGTAAAGTAGTCGGTGGAGCATGCAGTGCTGCAAGTTTTGAGGAAGCTTCACCTGCCCAAGGCTTAAAAATATGAGGTCATTGAGCTTCATCATGAAAATGCCGTCGTTGCATTAGAGCCGAACATTAATTATCCTATGCATGATTCACAGCAAACCGATTGACAAACACCGGCGGACCAATCGCTTCAACGTGGCGAAAACACATGGCAATAACTGCTCGAAAATTCTCCCATGAGTTTTCCCCTTCGCGACGAAAAACAACTGTGTACGCTCTGCCATCTCCCGAACCTAAGCTATCCACTCCTCCACCGCGATCACTTTTCCCACTGATAACTTCACTGTGGATGTGGTGCTAGCTCAGTAGTCTCCCCTGCACTCCTGTCTCCCTTCTCGCAGCCAAGTCGGGCCCGCGCCAGCTCAAGTTCACCGTCCTCTCTTACTTACTGCCCCTCTTTCCTTCGGAGTGTCAGTCTCTACGCGGACCATGATGTTCTGTCAGGGACAAAAGTTCGCGGGACGCGAGTTCTTGCAAAAACGTTTAAAGCAGCTCTATCTCGCTGTCAAGTCACCTGATATTCTATGAATGTATTAAAGGCCCAAATGCTCCTTCCTCTCGTAACAGTGGCGGCCGACTGGATAGCGAGCTGGAGTGACAAAAAACCGAGAGGTTGAGTCCCGCAAACTTTTATCCCCGACAGTACGCGGCGGCTGAGCCATACTGCAGGCATCGCACCCATACTCGTTGTGGATAAATGACTGAACCAAAGCTAAAACAGGATTCTCGGTAAAAAAAAAGTCATTCACGTCACACAGCTGTAGTGCTTTGAATATTGTGTATTAGATGGCCTCACAGTGGTTCGCCTTTTCTGCCTGAGCAGGGACTGCCATATATCTTCATGTAATCTATGATTTCACTATCAGAATCAATATATCCGCGGATGAACCAACAGCAGTCGACTTTTTTCTGTTTACTTTTTTTTTGCAGTCGTCAAAAGTGTTCCCAATTGGTTTCATATAGCAGTGTTAACACTTCGATGCTATCGATGGCAACACTTTAAATTATATATTTTTCTACATATCAGAAGAATAGACCTTTACCTTCAAAATTTTTCTTAAGAGTATAATAAGATATTGCGAGTTTCAAAATTTCTGTCCAAGAATTTTGGACATGCTACTGAATCAGCGGAAGTTCTACATTCCTTGCAAAAGTTCTTCGCAACACTTCACTTTGGCTGAAGTTCTCACCAGTGTGTGCTTGCAAGACAAAGTATTTCTTCGGAATATTGCGGCCCTTTATGCATTTGTTATTGTATGATATCGATCAGTCGGCGACACATCGTGCGTGACATGCCGAGAAAGGTGAATTGATCTGCGTGTGTTGGTCGCTGTTTGTATACATCACATGCAGGGGAGGCCAGCAGCCTTCCCTTCGAAGGGCGCATCCTGTACCGATCACAGCACGCTCCACATGCTGCACAGATTGTGAAGCAAATCATGGCGCATCCCATTTGTGAACACACAAAACAAAATCAGAGTACAAAGAAAGGACTTTAACTCGAAAAATATGAAAAGACACCTAGATAGACACCGCTCGCGCACCAAAAGTACATCTAAGGTTAATCCGGTGAACACAGTACGGGGTTCCAAATTCTCGTCTTACATCATTCATCAAGGTGTACTTAGTTGTCTTGTTCTCTGGGGAGGCAGCGCTTGCTAAGACTTGCAAGTGCGGTATTCGCTGCGCCCGTTCAGTTTCGGCTGCCTGTGTGCGTGGTGCGCTTGTACAGGAACAGTAAATTCTTGCAGACCATCGTTTTTGTCCTGATGAGGGCCACTAACGTAAAACGGCACTGTAGTCCGCCGTAGATGCTCGCGACTGCATCGCAACCGCTGTTCGCCTCTGCTTACCAGGAGACTGGAGGACGGGCGCCTTTTTTGTCCATTGGTCGTTTCCTATTCTGATTGTGTCGCCGTTAGTGAGTGGTGTCAGTGGCCCTGTAAAGCAGCCTATATGATGGCGCTTGTAGACACACTGGCTTTGCGCAGTGTGAATGGCTGGTGCTATGTTATCCTATTTTTACCTACGCTTTAATTGAGTATCGGTAACTTTTTATAAAAGCATTCCACCTATACAGCTTCAACTGTGATGGAAATATTGGTAAAATAAATGAACCCTCTTTTCAAGATTTTAGCTGGAACGTTGTCCCACACCTAAAATATCTGGTCCGCCGCGGTGGCTCAGTGTTTACGATGCTCAGCTGCTGACCCGAAAGACGCGGGTTCGATCCCGGCCGCGGCTGCCGAATTTCGATGAAGGCGAAATTATAGAGGCCCACGTCTTGTGCGATGTCAGTGCACGGTAAAGAACCCCAGGAACTGCAAATTTCCGGAGCCCTTCACTACGGCGTCTATCATAGCCTGAGTTGCTTCGGTACGTTAAACCCCAATAAACTAAACTAAACAGAACATAAATATCTAGAACGTAGTTTCAGACATCTCAAGTGGAACGCCGTTCCGGTTAACTTTGTCGGCTACGGTGCTGTTTAGCCACAGTAGCTCCCTTATTCCTTATTCCAGGTGCCTTGTGAACAGTGTACGTGATGATTCAAACATGATATTAAGCAAAATGCAGCACGCTCAAGAAGTTATAAGCAAAAATATCTCTGTAATACAATTAATCACTGCAGTTCTGCCACATTCAGACGCTTTCGCTCCTTGCGGAGACGACATATGAATGGTGATGAATATTAAACATTTAAATGTGAGTAAAATATACAACTCCGTTATTAGAGAATGTCATAGAGAGTCAGCAATAAAACTGCAAAATCACAAATTTTACGTGTCATGGCAGAACTGAAGCGGTTTTTTAAAAACACAAGAAAGAAACTTCTGAAATTCAGCGACCAATCTCCTAGTTCTGTTTCACGGTGATGTGTAGTAAGAAAATTTCCAATGAGTCATTCAACAATTACTTATTAGTGTAGCGCTAAAGATCGGTTGCGACGGCGCTATTCAAGAAACGCCATTTGTCGTTGAAGAAAGCATGATAAGAGGTGCCTTTTTTAATCCTACACTAGTTGCTTAAACATCTTAAAAATGTGCTCTAGTCCCTCGTTTGATATCTTTGGCGCTATGTCTATGAAAATCACTTTCCCCTCTTTGAGGTTTGTGAACCTATGGTACCGAAGCTCTTGCAGAATGTCTGGTTATGAGGCGTGTGCATCATCTACGGGCACCAGAACCAGCAATGTCATCGTCTAAATGCGATGTGAACTTGCGTATGTGCTACATTCGGTTCCCCTAGGAACGACCATCAGCACGTTGTCTTCACAGCGAACAAGCGCGCCTTCACGTTTACGCTCATGGCTATGTACAGGCGCCATCATGCCACTTCCACCCCGAATGACTGAGTTTTTTCATTGCAGTCACATCCGTTCCATATATTAATACAAGCGAGTTTGGTGCTCACCAAACCATGTGGGATGGACAGAGGATTAAATTGAGGGGTCGAAAGTTTGTGTCCTTCGCCTATGACCAGTGTGTAAAGGACTGAACTCCGACTTATATTCGAGTGCTGACTTACTGCAGCTGTGCGGAGTTGACTTTTGTTTCAAGATGCTGTACCAGCAGCGTCCGCTGGCTTTCGGATGCAGAAACCCATGACAGCAACCAAACCCGAGCCTATCTGATCATTACCGGGCATTCCATACCCACTTCTGCAGCACCGGTGTGGCGCATAGATTGAACAGCAATTGAAGACTTTATGGAGGATGCTTTCAATGAAGACTTCACCTCAGGTTTTGAAGACAAAATTGAGAAAGCAAAGGAAAACGCAATCTGCTTCACTATTCCTGTCACAGACTGCACCCTGTTAGATCTCGAATTAGAGCGATCGCGAACATTATAATGAAGGCCAGAACGTAGATATCGACGCATACAATCGCGTCTCGATCTCAGGTATGCGAGGTGCATACAGAAGACGATTCAGCGCCTAACAAAAGCGCTTCATTCACAACGCTCTAGGTCATTTTGCAAAGCACTCAGCACACGGAACCCTCTGTCAGGCGTTTATAATGTTGTTCGTGGCTTTCGCACGTCCTCTCAAGAGCGTCGCCCGTACAAGCCCATCGCGCTCCACCAAAGACGCGGGGAGGTCTAGGTAGCTGAAGAGTTCTGCGCAAGGATAGCAGGTCTACCAAATGCACCCAAAACGCTTAATTGCACTGACGTTCCAACACATGGGGGTCGAAAATGGATCACTTATTTTCTATGGAGGAACTTAACGCTACAATGGATTGTTTTCAGAAAGCCGTCATTGCCTCTACTCAATGCAGAACTCGACTTTCAGACCGGTGTGCGTACATGATAGTGAAATGTCATTCGGATAACAGATTTCATAGCAAGAGCCTCAAGTGACATGCTGAAGCATAGTGTGACTATGCCCAATGCGATATGGTCTACAAATTAGGCCCAGGCCGTTTCCAAACTGTTATCCATCGCACCCCACACCCAGGTTTTCTCACCTAAACTTCAGCGTCATCAAACCTGACCAATTTCAATTTGTTAATAGGACTTTGAACGCTAATTTCAATGTGCTCGATACGATGGTAGCCTCCAAATTAGGTCAACACCGTCCCCCCCCCCCCCCCCCCGTATTTTTACTCTATTGATCGCTACCAAAATTGGTGTCCAGGCTAACTTGAATGTTCTCGATACAATGGTAGTCTTGAAGGTGCCTATAGATGCTCACTTTCATTAATGCCTAAGATTCCTTGGCGTCTTTGCCTGACTACGAAAATGTTAAGTGCGGCCAAGCGGCCGTTTAGAGCCACTTCAGCCCGCATGACGCCAATGTGATTGATTAGGCATTCGCTACTGAAGAGGAATATCACACTGCTCGGGCGCTGGGACGGCTGTGGGTTCATTGTGCCCTAGATTCCTCAATGCAGCAAATTTTATTGCCTTCTACTGCGCACCTTTAGCGGAGCTGACATGTTTTGTGCTTGAAGCGTCCAGTCATACTTGCTTGGCACGTTCTTGCCGATGTGTTGAGTATCTTGAAGTCGTGTTCGTCATTTCCTTACTTGCCCGCTACTGTAGTCGCTCTACAATACCTGGAGAAGTGTTTTGTTAGCGAACATTTCCGGCACACTCGATCAAATACAGAGCAACTTCTTGAGGTATCTGGTATACTGCATTTTCGGCACACATATCGCAGTGGATTCTCTTTGGACTTCGCGGCTTGGGCTAGTCCTGCAAAAGCAGCGAACCCCTCTTTCCGCATTTGCTTGTGATTTGCTGATATTTCAGCTGCTTTTCAGGCTTGTTTCTTTTCTGTAAAGCTGAGGCGCTGTAACCGACAAATTTTTCACGACCCTTGTTACTTTTTATTCCAAACGCAATTCGGTCCCACACCAGCGAATCCGTGGCAGCAATTTGGTTCTCCTTCTGAATATGTAACGTTCGCGTACCTCATTGTTATGATAAGTATAAAAGTCGTGAACTTTTCCATCTCCGTGGCATCGCCGCTTACGCTCTCGCCTTCTGAAAACATGATGATGATGATGATGTCATCGGTCTTAATGGCATATACACACGCGGTAGATTGGCCAGGATGAAAACTATAACATGTTACAAAACTTCATCGTCTTTTATCCGGCGACGGCTAAGTGAAAGGTGCTTTTGTAGACCCATTTCGACTGTTTTGGGGACTACTTATAAACTGAAAAAGATTCCTACTCTTCGTTCGAAGAGCTGCCAGTTGAGGTCATTTGTTGTACGAAGCTGTTTCGGTGGCTGGAAGAATTTCATTTCACGCCGCGTGATTCTTGGTCGTCCGTCGTGGGAAAGAGCGTTGACTTGCTAACCACTACAGGCACGATCCATCGTGCGGGTTAGTCGATGACACGTCATCCGTGACCATCCAGTGAAAGTGAATCATCCAATGCTCATTGCTCGCTGATTCATGCATGATATGCAGAGTAGAATAACACTCGTCCCCTGGGGGCGTATCCTGCTGCATGATTAGCACGCGCCGCATGCTTTGCAGGTTATAATTCAGGTAATGATTATGAAAATTAACTGCAGTAAGCGTCAACATAAACAGCCAAAAGTACTGCATGAAACGGCGAAAACATCAATGGTTTTTGGTAACACATTTTTTTTTTGTAAACATACGATACTGCTCTTCTCAATATGCGCGTGTCCACGTAATCTTTACTCTGTGCAAATAAACGCGAAATGTGAAACACGCAGCGTTCGCAACAAACACTTAATAGTACTTTGCAGCATGAGGAAAGAAGACGTGCGCGCCTGTAGAATCGCAAACTTTAAGTCAGTATACCTGTCCGCTGCTGATAAAACGGGGAGGTGAAAACAGAAGCGAAATACGGATGTCGCGAAAACGACGGCGGCTGAGGAAAGCATGAATTCCGTTCGCTCTTGGTGTGGAGGTTCAATGGCTGCTTCAAAGTGCAGCTTCAAGAGTAGCTCAATTAAATAACAAAGTCTTCAATGCAGAAAAGCTGCGCTGAGAACAAAGCATCGCAATGAAACCCAAACGCCCCAAAGAGAAAGCATGAATCCTTTAGAAAGGAGCATCCGAGAAAGGAGAAGTCAGAAATACCGAATGCATTGTCGCCTTCAACTTGGAGTGCAGCCAAAGGTTCACGAGCTCTTTTAACACACGACGACAGAGCAATCTTTGCTCATCAGAACTTGTTGCTTGAAGCTGACGTTCGTCTCTTGGTCGCCGACCTGTGCAACGAACAAAATGACAAGAGCAGCGGTTTGTGTCCTGACAACACTCGATTTCGGTGCATGGAAAGAAAACAATGCCCAGTACAATGCACTTCTGAACAGTAACAGTCTCGGAGCAGCAGGGACTAGGCTCTAATTTCTCAACGCCCCTCGCCGCAGCAGCCGCTTCACTGCGAATGTCGGCGCCTCAATTTTCCAACAACGAATCTAAATCCGCCGAGATTGCGGTTTACGGTGCTGTAGGAACATTTGCCTCCGTCGTTTCGTATGTCATCACTGGAGCAGTGGTAAATGCTAGCATTCATAAGAACCCATTGTCTTGTGCGAACGTGGTGGTCTTCAAGCATGTGTAGTAGCATTGGAAGAAAACTCAGAAAAACAAATCGCTGTCCACCTTTTAGTGGAGCGACTACTATGGCCATAAGGAACTGCATATAAGAGTTACCTTTACCACGACTAGAACGATATTTTAGCTGCCACCCAGTCAAGTACTCCGCAGGGTCCTTGCCCCTTCTTTGTTAGTGGTGCCGCCATGCTGGCTGAGTAATTACGGCACTCGGCTGGTGACCCAAAAAACGTGGGTTCAGTCCCAGCCGCGTTCGTCGAATATCGATTGAGGTGGAAGTCTAGAAGTCCGGACACTACGCAATGCCAGTGCACTTTAAACTTCCCCAGACAGTCGACATTTCCTTCGCCCTTCACTAAGGCGTCCCTCATAGCCTGAGTCGCTTTAGCACTTTAAACCCCCATACAACCTCCCTGGTTACTGGTAAACAGGAGCAACGCAGTGAATGTCCGTAACAACGTAACATGGGCATCATGGTGACGCCACATTCGCGACCATCTCCGGGAGCTCTATATCGGCCATGGTGTTAACCAATAAATTACTGCCTTTGATGGAGCACAGCACCGCTGTTCATCTTAGACATCAGGACAAGCGCCTCGCCAATCCTGGGTTAAAGGCCCACGCCTGTAAAGCCCCCTGCTTTGAGGCTAGGTGTACACAATACCACTGAAAAGAAGTCGTTGTGGTACACCAACGGCAGCGGATTTCTTAACGCACGCTAGAGACCTCGTTGGGCACAGGTGCTCTTGCCGGTAGAAGCTGTCGCTGTAAAAATTACACCCTGCGAATAATGTAATCATCGATGGGTATGGTAGTGTGTAGTTATGGCGATATACTTAAGAAGTTCAAAGCAATTGGCGAAGTTTATGGCCGAAGCTTTACCCTTTCTTCTTCGCAACGGAAGAGTAAACTTGGCCGCAGGAGAAAAATGTGTACAATAAAGCCACATCAATTCATTGTTCACAAAAAATTCAGGGGTCCATTTTGTTGACCTAAAGTGCGAAGCGGCGAAAGCCTTTAGCGCGGGGCTACTGCTTGTGTCACTGATGTGGGGTTAATATTTTAATTAAGTACACAATTGTTTGTGAAGCTTAAACGCTGGAGGCACTGGAGGGAGTTTTGGAGGCATCCGTCTGATTCGACGCTTTTCTGCAAACAGTCTCGAGCGTCCTAGACAAGGAGAACTGCACATGCATTGGCAGGAGGTATCGCTGCCATTAGCATGCTCGGCTGCGGAATGAGAAGGGATGGTGGTTCGAATGCCATAGTGCACAAAGTTTCTTTTTCTGGTCTGACTAGAAAAAGCGTGGCACCTCTGCTGACAACGTTCTGTCGACAGCGATGAGCTATTAAGGGCTATTATAGCCTTAGAAACCAAACTGTCTGTCTTTGGTTATATCTCGAAAGTAATCCTGGAAGGAAAGACAAAACCAGGGCGTCGACCCGGAATTTTTTTTAATAAGGGGTTCGAGTCGGGTTCAATTTCAGATACATTCCAGTTTAACGTTTCCTTTCTCTTCCAACGTGTTCAAACTGTTTAAAATAGATTCATATGGTGTGTGTTTTCAGAATGTAGAGTACAGATGGTTTGTTTGTATTTTTAATAGCATACTCTTGCGCTCTTACTTTCTGAGTGGGTGTGGTCTATAAACTGAAGGAAACAATCGTTCTTTCTTTTTGTAGAAGCAATGACATGGACCGTATACCGCCTTTGGCAACTAGAGTGCGTTTTTTTGGCGACAGGCAGAAATTCTCATGAACTCAAAACTTTCAACTACCTTACAATGCTTCTCGCTTTATTCAAATTTGTCCAACTTTTCACTGTATCTCTAAATTTCACTGCCTCTTGCATGCTGGCTTAATGTAAGATCATTAATATAATAGACTCTAACCTCTCACAGTCACATAAATAGCGCCATATATCAACTGCGAACGCGGACATTAAGCCAACCAACCTAAGATTTAACGGCTTCTATAGAGCCAGACTTTATCACTGTATGAGATGCATCAGGGAAGCGACGTCTACTGTTGACATTGCGCTTTCGAGATATTCACGAGTGGAGACTGCTTGGACGGCCCCATTTTTCCGGCTCAGTATTTAGACCGATGCAACACCTAGGTCGCTGACAACGGCCCGCGATGGGTGAGACTAGAAGACTAGACATCATTTCTTATATTTGCTCTACATAGTTTTTCAATGGGACATGTGGTTTCTTCGATAAATATAACTAGTTCTCAAACAACTCTGGCCGCCGGAGCAGTTCCAGGGGCTAGGGAGCTGCTCCAACGCCATTGTCGGTGCACTGTATAGAGGCTGTGCGTAAACCGATAATTGCGCTGTGGACGTTTTTCCAAAGCTCCTCTGAATCACGCTACAACGGCTCCACATGAGCTGCCTTCCCTGTACCAATATGACCAAAATAAGGGGAACTGTTGGCGTGCCCACGTGCAGCAATTATTGATGGATATTGGAGAACCACCACCTCCTCGCCATATGTACAACACAATAGCCTACTTTCAGCGGCATGTGTAGTTTAGCGCTAGCTATAAATAGGCGGTTTTAACAAGGACGACGTTTCCGCGATAAACTGACGCTCTTGAACGGTAGCCATCTAAGTTTTAACTAAAAAGGGAGAATCTAAGAAAAGCAATGGCGCCCATATTTGGAAGGGCATATGCTTGGGCTTGTTGGTTCATATATGAAAGGTAAAAACGTAGCGCAAAGGGACAAGGACACAGAAATACAGAATACAGACAACACATGGCGCTAACTTCCAACACTTATTTATTTCAGAAAGGAAAGATGGTCTTATATCGGCACCAAGACCAACACGCCGTCTAACCATGCGCTAGCAAAGCGTATCAGCCAGATATGCGAGCTCTTTTGCCAGCCATCAAACAGAGCGGGTACTAACAAAATCATCTTTAAAAAGAGATATCCATTCCGCTTCTGTGATTTTTCGCGTCAACCGGTTATTTTGCTCTTTTAAAACCATGCATTGTTCAAGAACCGGTATGCAGTGACACTAACGGAAGTGGGCTGACAACCCTCTTCCACACATATAATCTACGTCACGCCCATGCTATCGAGCCTATCATTCAGGCATCTGCCGGTTTGCCCTACATACTGCTTGCCACAGGAAAGAGGAATCTGATAAATGACATTTTCAATACAATTGACAAACTTTTTCGTATGTTTTTTCGTACAACCAACACCCTTTTTAGATTTTTTGAAATGTTTCGTACACAGATGACTCAACTCCTTAGGCGCCAAAAATAGTGCAACTCTAGATAACGCTTCTCTCTCCCCCGCCTCCCTCTCTCACCCAACTTCTTGTCTTAATTGGTACTGTGCAGGGACATCGCTTTCATTACCAAGGCACCCAGGCTCCTATCGGATCAAGTTACACTGCGATTTGTGTCTTTGATGGATCCTCTAAACAGTAAGTAAACGTTTAAGGTGTAAACAATAAAATTGACAGAATGAGTAACATAATTTGTATCTAACCGGCACTACCATAATAAATAAAAAGCAGCTCCTGACGGCTCCACAAATCTCCCACGTAATTCATTTCACCTTTACCCCAGTCGCACCCCGCGCTCCAGTGCGAACACGACGATCCCCATCCTGATCTGTGCTTCCACATGGAACTTCTTCAAATAGTTCTCGTGAACTACCATGCCGGAGCAGTGTCTGTGGTCGCCACGCATTGAAGTTACTCCGCGTTTCTCCAAACCAACTGCGAACTTTATTGCCGTTTTTACAGTCGCCGCAGCTGCTTAGGGCCGGTTCGAATGCTATGATTTTCTTCCGACGCCAATGTGCTTGCTCGCTCTCTGCGACGGGACAGAATGATGCTCTTGCCCTAAACCGGATTCAATGAATTCCGCGAAATTGAATTACATTCGCACTGTGAGTGCGAAATAATGAACAATAATGGGACGTAGGGCCTATTACCGCTAGAGGGAAGGCGGCGGAACAGGAGATTTGACAGCGGTTGGGTGATTGACCCTTCTAAGCTTGTTTTTAATCCGTGGGTGGAGACGGGAGAGCTCGATAATGGATATGTATACTACGTGAACTCATTCCTTTTCGCAAAGCTGGTACTGAACACACCTGCTTTCGACGTGTACAACGTCGAAGCAGCACGGCGTCCGTAGATCGGCATCGTGAGGGAGAATTAATCTGAGAGGGTGTTTGAAGTTACACTTTGATGCTTAGTCTTAATATATGAAAGCAAATAGTCGGCGCCACCTCATGACTATTGGAGGGTGATAACGACTAGAGGCCAAACCCACGAACGATATAAACCTCACCTTGGATGCTCGGAGAGAATCGGCATGAGTGTGCTTTCAAGGGAACTAGCAAAGAAATAAGCGCTCTCGCCTTATTTCACTGCGCTATCGCTACAATCCTCGTTAGCAAAACAGCCGTCGTCTCCTCGAATGATGCCTGCAGCTACTAGCTGCCACCTGTCGCGGTTGGCACATGAACTGGTCAAGCACTAGCTGGTTCCTTACTAAGAAAAAAATGGCGACAATTAGGCTTTTCGACAACGCAGTATTTTAGCGCAGCTGCAGCGGCATATATACCTCACTGGGCTGCACATGGAAGGTGCAGTGCCGAATGGAAGTGGCTCTGCTTCACGCCTTCGTCAGCACGCATAGCGTTCCGCAGCCTCTATGCCTCGCCTCCTTCGAACGGACGGCGTCGCGCGCTACACTGGCGCCATCTCTGAGCGAGCAGCGGCTAGAAGAGGCAATCATTTCGGCGTGCTGGCCGCATATATTAGTGATGACGTCATCGGCAAGAAAAAGGCGCCGCACGCTACTCAGATGCCGCCGGTCGTCGCCGAGCCCCCCGGCTTCCCGCTAGCGCAGCAACTTTCTCCTCCACTTTATTCTTCTAATTTCCTTAATTATTTCCCTCTCCAAATTCAAAATTGTGCAAGATAATATTCATGGCTACTAATTTTAGTCAGTCAAGCCACTTGGGAAAGTTTCGCCTCCTTGAAATCAGAATAAAGAATTTTTTTTTAAAAAAGAAACTTCCCAAAAATTCAAATGCCAAAAGTAACCGTGCAATGGTCGATTGCTTCTTAGCCGCGTAACGAAGAACTTATGGCACCCCTTAAGCTCTGAATATGTGTAAAGTAAGGTCGACGCTTGTCCTCTCGTTTTGACACCTTTTGCTTTTTAAAGCTGCCATGAAGGTTCTATTATATGGTTGAGAAGCAAAACACTGCTGCTCGGTTACTTTTGGCAAAATTGGTGCAATTGCACTCGTTGTGCGCCTGCACAATTAAACAGAGTTTGGAATGCCTTGCGTGACGCATATATAGATGCAAGTGCTTCCCTAAAAGAATTTAAAGTGGCAATAGCAAAATATGTTAAAAAAACATGGCTGCTGAAATAAAAGGAACACCAGGAACAATTATCTCTTTAAATGTCAAATTCCAATATAGAACACACTAGATGACAGCTGTGATACTGGGTCTGTCCTGCAAGAAAAGGTGCATTTCTGTCAAATTCTTTCCTGCACAACATGTGCGGCAACGGTGAAGACAGAACACTCAGGTATGTAAAATATCGGTAAACAAAATCAATTTCCGCGTCTGATCTTGTTTATCCTATAGATATCACACACAGGTATATTGTATAGCTGCTATAAAACGGAGTAGCAATGTGGGTCTAACATATCGGTTTGCAACCATTCCTTCTCGATTTTTTTTCAGTTTTGAAGTACAGATGGTTGATTCTCCAGAAAAACAAGTTGCCAAGTTCAAGAACGTAGCCCTGCAAAAAAACCAGGAGTTCACACTTTCCATTCGAAACTGCCCTACGCACTGGCTTGTGCACACAACTTTTCATACTACTCCACAAGTGTTAACTTCTAGCCAGTGGAGAAATTATATTGACCCTGAAATTAAAGTCGGCGCTTACCTTAAACACATTACTTTGGTGAGTAAAAAATTTTCATGGTAATATTCCACATAAAATGAGAGCACAGTTCGCACATTTGGTGTCTGCTGCTGCTAAACATTCCAAATAGGACTGTGAAAGCAGTTGCATCGTTTTAACATGATTGCGTATTGAGTGCAGCCTGATGTAAGGTGAAGCCAAACGCTATGTCGAAAGTTTTACAGTCTATGCCTCCTCGCCCACTGCGTCAATCTAGTGCGAATATAAACACAAAACAAACAAGTGGAAGATCGTAAAGAACCCATTCTTTTAAGTGCCACAGTACACCGTGACTTCCTGGACATAAGACTGGTGGTTGCACCACATCCGGTTAGAATAAGGTAATTCTGATGCAGTACGGGGCTACTCACACTCGGTGCGCATTACCCAATGTGGGCAGCTCACCTAGCTCCCCCATGCGCCGTACTTTGGACAGATGACGCCAGCTCTTTTTTTTTGAATTTTTTCTTTATTTATTCTCAGAAACAGTACACAAACTGTTGTTTGGACCCATAGCCTTTACGGCTAGTGAGGGGTCCAAATACAAAACAAGTACAATATTACTGCAGAACGTGTAAAATAAAAAAAAAACTTCAAGATTAACACACACAATTGAATTCATTCCAACATTTCCATGGAAATTAAATAGTGTTTTAAAGATGCCGAAAAGTTATTTTTTTCTTTAACTTCATTAGGGATTTCATTCCACACATGGGCTCCGCTGTATTCTAGGAGTCTCCGGCCGTACATATTGTAACAAGGTGGTAAATTAAATAGATTGTTGGTTGCAGCTCTTGTTTGTTTCATTGGTAATCTAAATAAACTAAGGGGCAGGGGGTTGTTAGATTTTATTACATTGTTTACTATTTCAGCTATCTTCAGTTTATATGCCATTGATAGGGGTAAGATACGAAGCTGCTGAAAGAGTGGCCTGCTGGGGTATGTATTATTTGAATAAGTTATCATACGAATAGCTCGTTTTTGAAGGCGAGAAATAGGAGC